>NC_066561.1:2082671-2295171 GCF_024679095.1 Eriocheir sinensis
GCCTGGCAGCTCCTGGCCTGTCTTACCTTAAGTTAAACTCAGGACGGTTGGCAGCATAACCCACTGACGGGTAGTGCTGCAGACTGTTGGTGTGGACAGAGCGTCGGCTCCCAACGAGGTGGTGACGGGGGAGGTGGCTGCTGCCCACGGGCTGCTGTATTGCCTGCTTGTGCGCACACTCATGTCTGAGGAGAGGGCTGCTCTCTCTGTTGTGAGCAGTGGTGGACTCCTGTTCTCTGCTGAGCCTGTGGGGCCTCCAGCTCATGTCACCTCCAGTGTGCAGTGATCTGCTCCTGCGCAGGGCAGCTTCATCGGGGACTGTGAGCGTCTCCTCCTGCTGGAGACTGTTATTGTTAGGTGGGTGCTGCCGCCGCTGCGAGTGGTAGTGGAGCAGCACCCTCCTGCGCCTGTGGTGGAACCTGGGGGTGGAGGGTCCATGGGGCTGTGGAATGCATCCGTGACTGCTGCATGAGGCATTCAGGGAGGCAAACAGTATTATCCAAGCTACACTAGACATGGAATCTTACAAGCCTGACACTAAAAAGCAAACACCACCATGCACTGGACACACGTCATGACACCAACATCCGTACATACAGCTGTCCAGGAAAACAATCATGGGTAGGGGTGGACAGGGCCATGTAAATGACAAGCATAAAGTCTGCTTCCCTTCCTCACCCAGGGAACCATTCTATGAATGAAGGAAAACGATACATCTGAGTTAACTAACTCCCTTCTCTGTGATTCAGTGTCATCCAAATCCAAACACCACTTGCTTCCCCTTTTGAGAAGGTCATCAAGACAATGAAAGAGAGGCCTAGATGACTGATCAAGGCCCTGCCCTAAGGTTTACTTCACATCTGGTAAGGCTGCCCACCTGAACTTTTCTGTTTCCAGGGTGTCATTGGCTCGAAGCTTTGTCACCAAGATCCTGATAATGTTCACCAGAAACACCAAGTTGACCTGAAGCAGAAGAAAAATTATTAAATGAGCATCCAGCAGTGTCTGGTAGGGGAGAGCGGTGATGATTTGGACAGCGGGATGGTCCAGACATCGCATTTATTGTAAAACGTATGGGAGCGAGTGCTGCGAGATCTTGTGTGAATGTGCAAAACTTTGTTGCCTTGCCCCACACGGTACAACCACGCCCCCACGGCTGTCCTTTTCAAGTTAGATTGTATGATTTTTTGCATCTCTTATGTAATATTTTTAGGGTGCATTGCAAGTTTTCAATTCATGAATATTGAAAGTAGCAAATTGTGCATTATTATGGTGAAGCAGCGATGTCCATCAAAGGTATTGCCATAAAACAGCTCTCATGCTGGAAGTGGAGTGTGACCAGCCATTTATTTTATAGAGTCGTGATGATTTGGACAGTTGATTTTTTCATGATTTTTATTAATTTCATATCAGTTTAACCCCTAAAGGACCGGAGGTGGCTGTATTTTCGGTACCGCTAAACCCAGAAATTGCCTGTATTCACACACTCTTTATGCTTAACCTACATTGCTAGAGTGAATGAGATAGATTTTTTACTAACCACCAAGTCTTCGTCTTTCTAAAGACACCATCCAGAAGTCTCTACGTGCCGTCGTTACGGAATAACAGAGTTGAACAGAATAGACTTTTGGGGTGAGCGCACCGGTTATAACCGTCTCCGGCCCTTCCCCGATAAAGCGACTATAGCCACCTCCAGTCCTTTAGGGGTTAAACACTAGGCTACAGGTGTTGCAGCAATTCTAAAAAAGTTAATTTGGTAGATTTATCATCAGATATTATGCTTGTGAGAAAAGAATGAAGACATAATTCCATAATTCTTGCAATATTTCTTATAGCTCTTCTTTTTATATTTTTTTCCTGCAAATATTGAGAGGATACTTTTGTGTTTACTAGCTGCTTTGCGCAGTGGCAGTATCGTAACCAATGAGGTTTATCCGAGGTACGTTGTTGCCGATGCGTAAAGCTCCCTTGTTTTGGGGTATTGGGAAAAAGAGCAATACGGCTACCCTCTGACTGGGAAGGTAGCCTACCCCATCCTCACCTTCACGCGGCACACACCGTTAGTATACCCTGCGGGGTAGAACCAACAGGGAGGGGGGCAGTGACCATCAGCTGTTGTTTTTAATCCTTTTAGCCCAGACAAGGAGCAAGTCTCCATAATACTACATTGGACTGGCCACCCATTGGTGGCCTCTAATACTTTTATCAAGTTTTAGAGGCAGGAGCAATGGCCAGAGGGCGGCAGGAGAGTAGGGAATACTTGAGACTGGTGTCTATCAATGTGAATGGGGTGGGTGATGAGGGAAAGAGGAGAGTGATGATTGAAAATCTTGTATATGGTAGAGTGGATGTGTTGGGAGTGAGTGAAACACATATTCGAGGAACTGGTGTGAATGATGGTAGAGAGGGTACGTGGGAGGGTGTGCCTGGGGGGAGCTGTATGGACGGGGATGGATGAGAAGTATAGAGGCAGGAGTAAGGAAGGATGTGCTATTGTGATGTCTGAAAGAGTGTGGAATGGTGTGACTGATTATGGTTGGAAGGGATCAAGAATTGTGTGGGCGAAAGGAAAAATAGGTTTAGTAAAGTATGTTTGGGTATGTATATATGCACCAGTAAATGTGAAAAGTAAAAAGAGACAGGGAAAGGGAGGCTGTTTGGGATGGAGTGAATACATGTTTGAAGAGTTTTGAGAAAGAAAGGAAGCTTATTATGATGGGAGATATGAATGCTAAAGTGGGTGATGAATGTGTGATGGATGTGGTGGGAAAATGGGGGATACCTGGGAAGAATGAAAATGGAGAGTGCCTGGTGGATGTCTGTGCTGAGAGGGGAATGTTCCTAGCGAACACCTTCTTTCAGCACAAGAATATCCACCGATACACATGGAGGAGGGGAGAAGATAATGAGCAGAAAGGATTGATTGATTATGTGTCAGTAGATGAAAGGGTTAGAAAAGATATTTGTGATGCGAAGGTAGTAAGAGGAATGTTCAATGGATCTGACCATCTTGCAGTGCTGGCAAAGTTAAAGCTGAAAGAAAAGTGGTGTTTGAAAAGAAAGGTGAAGTAAAAAAGGAAATACTGAAGAGAGAAAAGTTACAGAAGAAAGAAATAAAAGATGAGTATAACCGTGAAACAGCAGAGGCCTTAAGTGAAAAATGGGAAAGTGTAAAAGATAATACAAATATTGAAAAAGGTTTTGGAACATTTAAAGAAATAATGGTAACTATAACAAAAAAAAAGTGTTAGGGATGAAAGTGGTGAGAGATGGAAAAAGAAAAGGAAATTCATGGTGGACAGAAGAGATAAGGAGGATAGTAAAAGAGAAAAGGGAACTTTTTAAGAAAACTCAAGAAAAAAATGTGTCTGAACAAGTAAAAAGGGAAAGGAAAAAGAAATATAGAAAATGGAAAATGAAATTAAAACAAACAATAAAAGAAAGTAAGAAGAGAGTTGATGAAGACTTTGGAAAAAGACTAAGTGAAAAATATAAAGGGAACAGGAAATCATATTGGAAAGAAGTAAAAAACAAAACAAATGCAGAAAATATCTCCTCAAGTAAAATAAATGAAGTTATGGATGAGAACGGAAAGATGTTGAAAGACGGGGAAGCTGTGAGAGAGATGGAGAGAATACTTAAAAAATTTAATGAATTTTGAGGATGGACGTCCAGCAGCTGTAACAGCAGCAGTTTTGAGTAGAGGTAGAGGAGGAGTATATGAAGAAGGAAGTATAACATATGAAGAAGTAAATCAGGCAATAAAAAGATTAAAATATGGAAAGGCAGCAGGAATTGATGGAATCACAGCAGAAATGTTGAGGTGTGGAGATGTAGTTGTTAACCCGGTAGCAGCGGGGATCATGTTTCTTAATGGTACTTCCAAGCGAGAAAATTAGTAAAAATCACCCCTCACACAAACCATTTCATAATATATATCAAAGCTTTTGTGATCAGATTATGCATCATCTATTTTGGGGGGTAAATATCATGGCACAAATTTGGGCTGTCGCTGCTATACGGTGAAGCCACAAATTTGGCCCGTCGCTGCTATCGGGTTAAATGGATGGTCAAGATATGTGAAGTAGCATGGGAGGGGGGGGTGCCAGCAGACTGGACAAAAACCATCATTGTCCCAGTTTACAAGGGGAAGGGCAGGAGAGGGGAGTGTGGGAGCTTTAGAGGCATAAGTCTCCTGAGTATACCTGGAAAGGTATATGGAAAAGTCATAATAGAGAGGGTGCAAAGACTTCCAGAAGAGAAAATCAGTGAAGAGCAAGGAGGCTTCAGGAAGGGAAGGGGATGTGTGGATCAGATATTTTCCTTCAGGATGGTAGCAGAAAAAATAATAGCAAAAGGAAAGAAACTATACGCTGCCTTCATGGATTTGGAAAAAGCTTATGACAGAGTCGACTGGATTGCATTGTGGGATGTTTTAAAGATTTATGGTGTGGGAGGAAAACTGCTTAGTGCAATAAAGTCTTTCTATGAGGATGCATCTGCATGTGTCAAAATTACTGGAGAAACAAGTGAACATTTTGAGATAAAAGTGGGCTTAAGACAAGGGTGTGTCATGTCACCATGGTTGTTCAATATTTATATGGATGGTGTCATTAGAGAAATGAAGGGCAAAGTTGGGGAAGTTGGAGTAAAAATGTTCAATGAGGGAAGGAAGTGGGTACTAAACTTGATACTGTTTGCTGATGACACGGTGCTCATTGCAGAAAATGAAAGTGACTTACAAAATTTAGTCAGTGTTTTTGAGTGTCTGTAATAGGAGAAAGCTAGAAGTAAATGTCAACAAAAGTAAAGTGATGGTTTGTGAGCGAAGTAGAAGTGAGGTTGTAGATTTTGTATGCCCATATAGAGGAGAAATTGAATGTGAAAAAGAATGCAAAATAATTTTGAATGGTGAAGAAATGGAGGAGGTCAATGAGTTGAAGTACCTTGGATCAGTTATGTGCAAGCATGGTGGTACGGAGGGAGAGATAAGAGAAAGGGCATTGCAAGGAAGAAGGGTGGTAGGGTCTTTGGGATGAATCATGAATGGTAGAACTGTGAGCATGGAGATTTGAGAAATACAATAATAGTACCAACCCTCACATATGCAAGTGAAACGTGGGCCTGGAATGAAAGTCAGAGGTCTGGAGTGCAGGCAGTGGAAATGAGTTATTTGAGGAGTGCTTGTGGTGTGAGTAGAATGGATGGAATGAGTAATGAAAGTGTGTACGAGCATTTTGAAATGTGTCACAGGGGTGAAAGGAAGAAGTGTGGAGTGGTGGAAGAAGTGAAGTGACAGACTTTAGAGTGGTTTGGCCACATAGAGCGAATGGAGGAGAGTAAGATGACCAGAAGGGTGTATGTGAGTGAGATAGAGGGAGAGAATGCTAGAGGACGACCTCCAGTGAAATGAAGAGATAGGGTGTAGGAGTATGTGAGGGAGAGGGGGGAAAGATCAGTGAGGAACTTTGAGCAGGCAAGGAGGGAGTGTCTGGATAGAGAAAGTTGGAAACTCATCTGCCGTGGCCATCCCCTGGTGGGAGCTCCTAGGAGCAGGTGTTGATGAAATGATGATGTATTAGCTAGGTAATCAAACTTAAGTTATATCAACATTATGCTGAGTAATCCGAGTGTCTGCACCATCCCACCTCCCTGGCTGAACCATCACCACAGGTGGGGATGGTTCAGATGATTTAGAAACTTGTGTTTCATCACCTACTGCTGAAAACTGGAAATGGAAGTGTGATATTAATAAACTAAGGAGCCACATAATGAAGGAACATTTTGAAGTCAAAAAAATTACAGTACAACTTTTTTTTCTAAAAATATCTTTTTAAAGAGTGTCTGAATCATCACCACCCTCCCAGACTCATGGTAGCACAAGACACTGAGGCTGATCTGTGACTGACTGCTAGCAAGACATAGCCCTGATAACACCAGCGTTAATTCAGTCCACTGTGACTCACCATGAGGGCGGCAACCATGGGCCCCACGAGGATCCAGACGTAGGAGAGCGTGCTGTAGCCGCGCCAGCAGTGGGCAGGGTGGTGCAGGGCCATGGTGGTGCCCCAGCCCACGATGAACACCAGCGGAGCCCCTGCAGTGGTGGGCCAGGGGTTAGTGTGTGTTTCAGAATTCTGCACAATACTGTTGATTATCATAAGACTTTCGGCTATTTGCATTAATACTCGAACTGAATGGCACGTGTCCTTATTTGTGCTACATTTATGTAGATATATGACAGTGAAGTAATTTGTGTTCATAAACTGTGTATGTATGCAGGCCTAAGCTATGTATGTAACTAAATAGGTAGGCAACTATGTATGTACATATAAATCCATATGTGTTTCATTGATGTAGGTAGATAGGTAGATAAATGATCCCTGTGGCACTCCACTTGTGAACTTTCTCCAGTCAGATTTTTCATCTTTCAACAAGATTCTCATTTCTCTGTTTGCGAGGTAATTTTTCATCCATTCTGTCAATTTTCTCCCTTATTCTCCTCTATGTTTTAGTTTCCACAGCAAAAAAAAGGTCCAAAAATATGCAGCATGCCCATACATCTCTTTCCTGTGCTATATCTATTACTCTTGAATAAAACATATTGAATTTGTGACGCAAGATTTACCTTGTCTGAATCCAAATTGATTTTCATTATTATCTTCTCTCTTTCCAGATGGTCCAACCACTGTCTTAATATTTTCTGAAACAGTTTGCACATTACACTTGTTAGAGGAACCGGTCTATAGTTCTGCAGCGCTTGTTTATTTCTGCTCTTATATAATGGGACCACATGTGCCCTGTTCCATTGCACTGCATGGGACCTCTCCAATCTAGATCAAACAACTTATAATGTCAAAAATTGGTTCTATTAACTGTTAACTACATTCTCTCAATACTTGGCCCGATATTTTATCGACTCCCGAAATTGACCTATCTTTCGGCCACTCCTCTGACTCTTTTTAGGAGCAGTGAGTAGTGGGCTTTTTTTTTTACATTTGTTACATTTTTTTATGCCCTTGAACTGACTCCTCTGCTGTAAAAAAAAAAAAAAAAAAAAAAGGACCCATTGCCTTCTTACCATTTAGTGATTTTATTAGCCCAGTATCTCTTCTTTATCCACTTTATATTTTCCATTTTTTTGACACTTCTCTCATCCCTTCTTCAAATTCTATCACTTGGGTAAATACTTTCTGAAAGTTTTCATTTAATATTTCATTGTGTGTGTGTCTGTGTGTGTGTGTGTGTGTGTGTGTGTGTCTGTGTGTGTGTTTGTGTGTGTGTGTGTGTGTGTGTGTGTGTTCAGCCTTTCTTCTCGTAGCCTCAAGACCCGTACATACACACCCCAGCCGATGGCGTAGTAAAGTGGGAAGGGCGCGCCGGAGTGGAACACGTTTGAGGTGAGGCGAGAGTGCAGGAAGAGGCCCTCCACGAACATCCAGTTTATCGAGGCCATCTGGGCGTACATCCTGAGGGCCAGCAGCGTCTTGCACAGCCAATCCTGCAACACGTGAGGGAGTTAAACATGAATCCTGCAATGGGAGTGCTTAACATGAGATTTAGCGTTTTGTTACTTTTGTTCTTTATCTGCATTTCGTAATTTTTATTCTTTATCTGCATTTTGTCATTTTTGTTCTTTATCTACATTTTCTTACTTTTTTGTTCTTTATCTGCATTTTGAGTTAAACATGACTCCTGCAATGGGAGCGTTAAACCTGAGAGTTAAGAGTTATATATGAATCCTGCAATGGGAGCGTTAAACCTGAGAGTTAAGAGTTATACATGAATCCTACAACCGAAGATAAGAGTGAAACGAGAATCCTGCATCATAAGAATTAAACATAAATTCTGCAAGACGGGAGGAAGCTGAACATGAATCCTGCAACACTGGGGAAAGTTAAACATGATCCTGCGATGGGAGGGAGTTTAACATGATCCTGCGCCTGATTTTCTAACGTCGTATTAGTCGCCATCAACACTATTGTGACTTATTTGTCTTTTTTGACACGTGTTTCAGGGCGTGGTTAGTAAATTTCATTGATTTTTTATATCACTTTCTATGATTAGGTTTTAAATACATAAATTTAACCCAGTGAAAATCTATATTAAATAACCTCGTCCCAAAGATGGAATCAACCCGGTAGCAGCAACGGGCCAAATTTGTGCCATGATATTAACCCCAAAAATAGATGATACATAATCTGATCACAAATGTGTTGATATATATTATGAAATGGTTTGTGTGAGGGGTGATTTTTTCTCATTTTTCTCGCTTGGAGGGACCATTAAGAAACATGATCCCCGCAGCTACCGGGTTTAAAATCCAAGTGGGTCTTTCACTCATGGGGATAACCGTGCACTCTCTCTGTATGGTCTTTGCTTATTTTCTACTCCATCGATCTCATGCGTCTAGTAAGTACTTTCTGATGGTCACACATGAAACTGTATGAAGCTATGGATAAAAACGATGGTCTTTCACAGGTGTGGTTAGGCATGTATGTACGGACATTGCTAAAGTAGAAGGTGTTCAACGTCGGGCAACAAAAATGATTTCTTCCTTGCGCAACAAAGCTTATGACGAAAGGTTCTCAACTCTCAACGTGTTCTCTTGAGAAGCGTCGCCTCTGAGGAAAACTGATTGAACGTTTTAAAATAATGGCCATATGAATGTCGACAAATCATAATTGTTTATAATTGATAACACTTTGCGAATGAAAAATAATGGCACAAAACTTGTGTAAATTCAGATCACCAAATTTTTCTTCACCAACATCATAGTGCAAGAATGGAATAAGCTCCTCACTTTCAGTGGTCCAGTGCAACATGACTGACTTTTACAAAAACAAGCTCACCCGACACTTAATTCCTTCAACATAATAATTACTCAGTAGAAATACATAGTTTTGGAACCAACTGATTAATACAAAATCACTCAGGTTTAAGGACAGACCACTTTAGTCTGGACCATAGGGTCTGTGTGGTCTGAATTTCTATGTAAATCTATGTAAATATGGTCTCTGCTTATTCTCTGCTTCATTAATCTCAAGCGTCTAATAAGTATTTTCTGACGGTCACACACGAAAGTGGGTCGTATTTTAAAACATTTCGCCTCTCAAGTTCACATATTTGACAAGGCTTTCGTAGGAGTTGTGGGCATTTCCTGTAGTAGTTTTAAGACCCTGGTGGTAGTTTGACCCTTCTTCTGTACCGTGAACCTAAAGAAACATTCATTAGAACACGACTGGTCCCTTCTTTGGCCTTTAGTAATAGTTGATGTGAGAAGCGAAAGTGTCTTGTAATACCGCTCATAGTATGAAATTACGGACTAAAACGATGGTCTTCCACGGGTGGGGGTAGGCGTGCACCCTCTATGGTCCTCGCTCATTCTCTACTCCCTCAGTCTCAAGGGCGCATAAGAGGAACCTACTTAATGACTGACTCTTCTTCGGTTTGAGATGGTACACTGACGATGGCCGGTCACGAGGCTGAGGTGGACGGATTCAAGTGGACTGACATAACAATCGGAGAGACTGCCGATGAGTGTAACTGTAGTGCGGCGACGGCCTGATGAACGAGCCTCCCATAACCCACTTAGCCAGTGGGGTACCTCTTTGGCCGACTCGGTAAAGAGTGGCTCTCCCGTCACGCTGGTCGCGGGTTCAGTCCCAGGCAGCCGGGGAATACCCTCACTTTGATTAATTTCTCGTGTTATTTCGATACACGCAGAGGCCGTGTTGAGAAATAGGAAGGATTTAGAAAAGAAGCTCGTCGGGGCATTACAGTGGTGGCATAGCGGTGGGCATCCTCTCCTGCAGTTCTGTTGAGCTTCCCCGAAGGGGTAACAGGTAGGATGGCCCATGCTCCGAGGGTAATAGAAAATGGGAGGAGTTGGAGGTATGTCTCAAAGGGACATTGTGGAGTTATGTCTCAAAGGGACATTGTCAACACACAGAAATTAATCTACATAGGGGGGAAAGCCGTGTAGTGCGGCGACGGCCTGATGACCGAGCCTCCCATAACCCACTTAGCCAGTGGGGTACCTCTTTGGCCGACTCGGTAAGGAGTGGCTCTCCCGTCACGCTGGTCGCGGGTTCAATCCCAGGCAGCCGGGGAATACCTTCACTTTGTCTTGATTAATTTCTCGTGTTATTTCGATACACGCAGAGGCCGTGTTGAGAAATAGGAAGGATAGAAAAAGAAGCTCGTCGGGGCATTACATAACTGCCTGACGCAAACCTCATACAAACTTGCTCCTACTGATACCTATTTATACTTTGCAAGATGACGCTCAAATTGACGGAAACGTGACGCAGATTGACGAAGCCTGCTGACAGACTGACACTCGCCAACGCATCCTGACACAGACGGACACAGACAAATGCTCATTAATCGTCAAATAGCACAGACCAACGCTTGCTGAGTGACACATGCCGGCGTGGAGTAATGGGGCTATTACACTCGGCAAATTTTTTGTGGATCTTCAGTCAAACACGATTTCCGCTGGCGTGGTTCTCCTATTTCCGTGGTTTTCTGACCTGTCCACGATCTTCCAAAGCTACAGTCGATTTCACCGAAAGACGACGGTATTACTCACCATCATCATCAGCAGCAATAACAAGAAACAAATGAGAACCACGCTAGCAGAAATCGTGGTTTGACTGAAGATCCACGGAAAATTTGCCCAGTGTAATAGCCCCTTAACACAGAATAACAAGGACCAACACACAGGGTTGGTGCATTTACCGAATATTAACCACAGACGCTCGTATTAGGTTATCCTTCAATCACTTCAGCCTGGCAGCGAGGGACAGGAAACTTTCAAGCCCGCTGAGAACGAAGCTCCTCCAATCAAAGCATAATGTTGACCCGGGAAGGCGAAGCGATCGCCTTGGCGTCCTAATGCGCCTCGATTCCCTTAATTACTTCCTCTCAAGTCTCCTTTGACAGTGTAGGATCCTTCAGCGGCCTTTGAATGCCCCGCACGCACCCACCCCTGCTCAACTGTCTATCTCTGTCTGTCTCCGTGTTCCTCTCTGACTCAGCCTGTCTTTGTCTGTCAGTGGTCTCTTTACTGGCGCTGTTAAAGTACATTATAATTTATACCATTCTGCCTTGACAACTAATTAATGGCCTGAAAAGAAAAAAAAACTTTCTACTTGACATTTCCAAACATTGAATATGTATTTTTCTGATTGTTTTCAATACCTCTAACGTAACCTGTTTTTTTTTTTTTTTATATATCACTTGGAGGCTGGGATGGCAAGAAAGGAGGAGGAGATGGACGAGAAGGAACGGGAAGATAGTGGAGGCTGTGTAGGAGTGGAAGACGGAATAGCTGTGAAAGAGAAAGAATGGAAGGAAGAGGGAGAGGAAAAGAAGGAGGAGAAAGAGGAAGAGGAGGAGGAGAAAGAGGAAAAGGAGATCTGGATCTGGATGAATAATGCGCAGGGCACCTGTGCATAACACGCACATTTGTGTTGGCTGTTGGGGGGACGGGGGAGCCGAGTGTGCAGGAGAAGGAAGTGAATCAAGTGTAATTGTTAGTGTTGGTGTGTTGTGGTGATAAGTGAGCGTGTATTTGTTTTCTGAATGAGTCTTTTGTACCGCAGTCTAAAATCTGTTGAGGGAGGCTGTTCCAGTCACGTATGGTGCGTGGAAAGTATGAGTGCTTGTATGCGTCAGTGTTAGTGATATGTGTGGTATTTATGGATGTGTGTGTTACGAGTACGTTGATTGTTTGCGTTGTGTAGGTATGTTTGTGGGTCAATGTCAATGTGAGTGTTTGTGATCTTGTACATAAGTGTAAGTCTGTGTGCCTTAGGGCCTGTGTGGTCTGGTTATTTATGTAATTCTATGTAATTCTATGTAATTCTCTCTCTCTCAAGACTTCAGGGTGAGGGGGAATGATGGGGAAGGTTCCATATATTTTATGTTCCTTTCCAACCTGTCAACTTCAGTCACATTCCCACCAGTCACAAAGCTGGAAACTCGAGGCATGTCAGAGGTGAACGTAAGACAGGAGAACGTTGCCTGATAAACGTTCAGACTCCCCAGGTGACAAAAGGTGAAAGGTATAATCGAGATCATAATAAGTTTAGACCGGATGACGGCTATAAAGGCTAACAGGTAGGACGGACAGGTGGCTAAAGGTAAGGGCCTCCTCAAAACCTGTTCTGGCAGGTTATGAATGAATTAAGCCATTGTGAGAGGTCAGTATGTTCGGGTATGCTCTTGAAATGTTCTGTCTGTCTGTCTGTCTGTTCATTTATGTCTCTTTCTCATCAAAGCTTCCAGTACAGTTCCTTAATAATCACATTAGCAGCTTAATGTTACTCCACTCTCTCTCTCTCTCTCTCTCTCTCTCTCTCTCTCTCTCTCTCTCTCACACACACTCTCCACACACACACCACACCCCACACACACACACACCACACCCACACACACCCACTCTCACACCCACACACACCCACTCTCACACCCACACACACCCACTCTCACACCCACACACACCCACTCTCACACCCACACCCACCCACTCTCACACCCACACACACCCACTCTCACACCCACACACACCCACTCTCACACCCACTCTCACACCCACACAGACCCACTCTCACACCCACACACACCCACTCTCACACCCACACCCACCCACTCTCACACCCACACCCACCCACTCTCACACCCACTCTCACACCCACACACACCAACTCTCACACCCACTCTCACACCCACACACACCCACTCTAACACCCAAACTCACACCCACACACACACACCCACAACCACACACACCCACTCACACCCACTCACACACACACACACACACACACACACACACACCAACTCTCACACCCACTCTCACACCCACACACACCCACTCTCACACCCACACACACACACTCTCACACCCACACACACCAACTCTCACACCCACTCTCACACCCACACACACCCACTCTCACACCCACACACACACACTCTCACACCAACTCACACAAAATCTCTCTCACACTCTCACACCCACTCACACACACTCTCACACCCACTCTCACACCCACACACACACCCACACACACTCTCACACCCACACACACACACTCTCACACCCACACACACCCACTCTCACACCTACTCTCACACCCACACACCCACTCTCACACCCACACACACCCACACACACACCCACTCTCACACCCACACCCACCCACTCACACCCCCACACACCCACTCACACCCACCCACACCCACACTCCCACCCACACCAATACACACACACCCACACCCACCCACCTCACACCCACACCCACCCACTCTCACACACCCACACACCCACACACACCCACACACACCCACACACCCACTCTCACACCCACACACACCCACTCTCACACACACACACACACACTCTCACACCCACACCCACCCACTCTCACACCCACACCCACCCACTCTCACACCCACACACACCCACACACACCCACTCTCACACCCACACACACCAACTCTCACACCCACTTTCACACCCACACCCACCCACTCTCACACCCACACCCACCCACTCTCACACCCACACCCACCCACTCTCACACCCACACCCACACACTCTCACCCACACCCACCCACCTCACACCCACACCCACCCACCTCACACCCACACACACCCACTCACACCCACACACCCACCTCACACCCACACACACACACCTCACACCACACACACACCCACCCACACACACCCACTCTCACACACACACACACACTCTCACTCCCACACCCACACACTCTCACACCCACACCCACCCACTCTCACACCCACACCCACCCACTCTCACACCTACATACACCCACTCTCACACTTACTCTCACACCCACTCTCACACCCACACACACCCACTCTCACACCTACTCTCACACCCACTCACACCCACTCTCACACCCACACACACCCACTCTCACACCCACTCACACCCACTCTCACACCCACACACACCAACTCTCACACACACACATACCCACTCTCACACCCACACACACACACTCTCACACCCACACCCACCCACTCTCACACCCACACACACCCACTCACACCCACACACACACACTCTCACACCCACACACAAACACTCTCACACCCACACCCACCCACTTTCACACCCACACACACCCTCTCACACTCTCACAAACACTCTCACACCCACTCTCACACTCTCACACACACTCTCACACTCACACACCCACTCTCACACTCTCACGCCCACTCTCACACTCTCACACCCACTCTCACACTCTCACACTCTCAGACTCTCACACTCTCAGACTCTCACACACACACTCATAATAAACACTCAAACCCACACACACCTATTCTCACACCCACTCTCAAACCCACTCTCACACCCACTCTCAAATCCACTCTCACACCGACTCTCACACCCACTCTCAAACCCACTCTCAAACCCACACACACACACTCTCACACCCACTCTCAAACCCACACCCACCCACTCTCACACCCACTCTCACACCCACTCTCACTTCCACTCTCACACCCACTCTCAAACCCACACTCACCCACTCTCACACACACTCTCACACACACTCTCACACCCACTCTCACACCCACTCTCACTTCCACTCTCACACCCACTCTCAAACCCACACACACCCACTCTCAAACCCACACCCACCCACTCTCACACCCACTCTCACACTCACTCTCACTACCACTCTCACACCCACTCTCAAACCCACACCCACCCACTCTCACACCCACTCTCACGCCCACTCTCACACCCACTCTCACACCCACTCTCACACTCACACACCCACACACACACACACAAACACACACACTCCACACCCACTCACACTCACACCCACCTCACACTCACACCTCACAGTCCACACTCACACACACTCTCACACACACTCTCACACCCACTCTCACACCCACTCTCACACTCTCACACCCACTCTCACACCCACTCTCACACTCACACCCACTCTCACACTCTCACACTCTCACAGTCTCACACTCTCACGCCCACTCTCACAGCCACTTCCACACCCACTTCCACTCTCACACTCTCATAGTCTCACACTCTCACACCCACTTCCACACCCACTTCCACTCTCACACTCTCACACTCTCACAGTCTCACACTCTCACACCCACTCTCACAGCCACTTCCACACCCACTTCCACTCTCACACTCTCATAGTCTCACACTCTCACACTCTCACACCCACTCTCACAGCCACTTCCACACCCACTTCCACTCTCACACTCTCACACTCTCACACTCTCACACTCTCACACTCTCACACCCACTCTCACACTCTCACACTCTCACACCCACTCTCACACTCTCACACCCACTCTCACAGCCACTCTCACACTCTCACACTCTCACACCCACTTCCACTCTCACACTCTCACACTCTCACACCCACTCTCACACCCACTTCCACTCTCACACCCACTCTCACACCCACTTCCACTCTCACACTCTCACCTCACACCCACTCTCACACCCACTTCCACTCTCACACCTCACACTCACACCCACTCACACCCACTTCCACCTCACACTCTCACACTCTCACACCCACTCTCACACCCACTTCCACTCTCACACTCTCACACTCTCACACCCACTCTCACACCCACTTCCACTCTCACACCCACTCTCACACCCACTACCACTCACACACTCTCACACTCTCACACACACTCTCACACCCACTGCCACACTCACACACTCACACTCTCACACCCACTACCACACTCACACTCTCTCACTCTCACACACACTCTCCCACCCACTTCCACTCTCACACCCACTCTCACACCCACTTCCACTCTCACACCCACTCTCACACCCACTTCCACTCTCACACTCTCACACTCTCACACTCTCACACCCACTCTCACACCCACTTCCACTCTCACACTCTCACACCCACTCTCACACCCACTTCCACTCTCACACTCTCACACTCTCACACACACACTCTCACACCCACTTCCACTCTCACACTCTCACACTCTCACACCCACTCTCACACCCACTTCCACTCTCACACTCTCACACTCTCACACACACTCACACACACTCACACACACTCACACTCTCACACTCTCACACTCTCTCACACTCTCACACTCTCACACCCACTTCCACTCTCACACTCTCACACTCTCACACTCTCACACTCACTCTCACACTCTCACACCCACTTCCACTCTCACACTCTCACACTCTCACACTCTCACACACACTCTCACACTCACACACACACACACACACACACACACTCACACACTCACACTCTCACACTCACTCTAACACACTCACTCACACCTCACACCCACTCACTCTCACACTCACACCCCACACTCACTCTCACACTCTCACACACACTCTCACAGCCACTTCCACACCCACTTCCACTCTCACACTCTCACACTCTCACACCCACTCTCACACTCTCACACCCACTCTCACACTCTCACACCCACTCTCACACTCTCACACACTCACACTCTCACACCCACTTCCACTCTCACACTCTCACACTCTCACACCCACTCTCACACTCTCACACCCACTCTCACACTCTCACACCCACTCTCACACTCTCACACACACTCTCACACCCACTCTCACACTCTCACACCCACTCTCACACTCTCACACCCACTCTCACACTCTCACACACACTCTCACAGCCACTTCCACTCTCACAGTCTCACTCTCGCTCTGTCTTTTTCCCCTTTAATCATCCTTTTCTTGCCATGTCCATATTTTCCGACACATAACAACACACCCATTCCCCCCCCCCCTGTTACTCACCACGTCCCTGTAGGTGTAGGAGCGGCGGCGCGACACGAAGGGCTCCGTCAGCACCAGCATCACCAGGAAGCGGATGATGAGCGCCGCCACCAGGTTCCTGTGCACCCGGAGGCGGTCACACTCCAGCGCCCTGCCAGGTGGAGAGAAGGGAAAGTGAGAGCGAGGGAGGGAGACAGGGAAGGGATTAAAAGAGGAAAGAAAAACTGCCTCGTCTTCAGATTTTCTTTTTGACCCTTGTTTCTTTTTTTTTTCTTTTTTTGTTATGGCATTTTTTACTTTTATTGTTACAACATCTACACATCTATTATTTGTTTATTTATTTATTTGTTTTATTTTTTTTTTTTTTTTCTGTGTGTGTGTGTGTGAGAGAGAGAGAGAGAGAGAGAGAGAGAGAGAGAGAGAGAGAGAGAGAGAGAGAGAGAGAGAGAGAGAGAGAGAGAGAGAGAGAGAGAGAGAGAGAGAGAGAGAGAGAGAGAGAGAAAGGGGAGGGAAGGTAAGGGTTAAAGAGTGAGAGACAAACCATCTCCTCCTCCTCCTCTTGCTTCTTTTTTTCTTCCTTAGTTTTGTTTTTCGTTGTTTTCGTTATATAAGTTTTCTGCTGCCCACACCTCCACACCTAGCATTTTTTTCCTCTTTTGCTCTATTTCTATGTTTCTGCTTCGCTTCCCAGCCCTCCTACTCCTCTTCCTCATTTTTTTCCTCTTTTTCCACCTCCTTTTTTTCCTCTCTCCTCTTCTTTAGGTTCCTCCTCCTCCTCCTCCTCCTTATCTTTGTATAATTCAATGGTAAGGCGTTACAATTTTGGTTCCCAATTACAGGAAGGATATTGAATTAATGGAAAAAGTGCAGCGACGCGCTATGAAAACGATTCCAACCTTAAGGGCTCAACCGTACGAAGAACGACTCAGGCGACTAAACCTTTTTTTCGCTGGAAAAGAGAAGTTTAAGAGATGTAACTCAGGTCTTTAAGTACCTGAAAAAGTACAATAACGTCGATCACTCTAAATTCTTTGAGGTACAAACCAAGACAAGATCTAGAAATAACGGTTCACCAACTCAATCGAGGCGCTCTAGTACAGGCACTGGCAGAAGTTTCTTCTCAAAGCGAGTCATCCGACATTGGAACAATCTTCCCTCAGAAGTAGTAAGTGTGAATACCATCAAATTCAAATTCAAATTCGAATCGGCCGTTTTTTCGTTGCGTCAGGAATAAACTGAATACGAAGTACTTTCCTTTGCTCTGCAGACACAAAGTGACAGTTAAGCAGATTAAATCACAAAAGCGGGCGACCTCGTAATAAGCCGATAGGCTTTGTTATTATTATTATTATTATTATTATGATAAGCTACCAAAGCCTCCCTTCAGGGTACAGATACAACAAGTTGAACCACACAAAATACCAAAAGGTATTGGAGAAAAGCAAAGGCAACGAATAGTTAAGAAACTGGCCAGTCAAAGCCAAAAGGAGGAAAAATAAAATTAATGTTTCAAAAAAACATTCACACAAGACTTAAATGTAGAAATGTCTGTAGAAAGGACAATCTCATTGTTGCTGCATGTCCATGTTTCCTCCTCCTCCTCCTCCTCCTCCTTTTCATTCACTTCCTCTTCCACTTCTCTTCGCACTCGTCCTCTTCGTCTTCCTCCTCCTTCCTCTTCCTACCTACAGACTTCCCTACCTTCATGTCTGTTTACCTTCCTGCCCGCTAGCATCATCATCATTATCAGCCTTACTAGTCCGCTGCAGAACAAAGGCCTTTCCCGGCGTCCTGCACCTCTTCCTCTGATGTGAGTGCACTTGGCTTCTCCCGGCACATGCTCTAATGTAATCTGGGGACGCGCGTGGCTCAGGGTGTGGTGCTCGGCTCGCGGCAGAGGCTGCGAGTTTAATCTCAGCTCACGGCTGCTTCTCGATGAAAGAGGAGGTATTCTATCATAGAGATCTACCTGAGCTAAATGGTCTTACCTACCTAGCTCGGGGTATTCTTTAATCACCTCTCTGTTAAGATACTACAATCGCTACTGTAATCTCTCCACCTGGTTCGCTCTCTCCCCTAGATTTGCATTTCCGGCCCTGGCACTCTGTTACTTTGGCTGTCCTTCTGTTAGCAAGTCAACGCATTCTATCACCTAAACTCGATACTTGCCACGCGGAGTGAAGGGGTGAAGGGCATAACAGTTGGTGGTGTGAAGGGGTGAAGGGCATAACAGTTGGTGGTGTGAAGGGGTGAAGGGCATAACAGTTGGAGGTGTGAAGGGGTGAAGGGCATAACAGTTGGTGGTGTGAAGGGGTGAAGGGCATAACAGTTGGTGGTGTGATGGGGTGAAGGGCATAACAGTTGGTGGTGTGATGGGGTGAAGGGCATAACAGTTGGTGGTGTGATGGGGTGAAGGGCATAACAGTTGGTGGTGTGATGGGGTGAAGGGCATAACAGTTGGAGGTGTGAAGGGGTGAAGGGCATAACAGTTGGTGGTGTGAAGGGGTGAAGGGCATAACAGTTGGTGGTGTGAAGGGGTGAAGGGCATAACAGTTGGAGGTGTGAAGGGGTGAAGGGCATAACAGTTGGTGGTGTGAAGGGGTGAAGGGCATAACAGTTGGAGGTGTGAAGGGGTGAAGGGCATAACAGTTGGAGGTGTAAAGGGGTGAAGGGCATAACAGTTGGTGGTATGAAGGGGTGAAGGGCATAACAGCTGGAGGTGTGAAGGGGTGAAGGGCATAACAGTTGGTGGTATGAAGGGGTGAAGGGCATAACAGATGGAGGTGTGAAGGGGTGAATGGCATAACAGTTGGTGGTATGAAGGGGTGAAGGGCATAACAGATGGAGGTGTAAAGGGGTGAAGGGCATAACAGTTGGTGGTATGAAGGGGTGAAGGGCATAACAGCTGGAGGTGTGAAGGGGTGAAGGGCATAACAGTTGAAGGTGTGAAGGGGTGAAGGGCATAACAGTTGAAGGTGTGAAGGGGTGAAGGGCATAACAGTTGGTAGTGTGAAGGGGTGAAGGGCATAACAGTTGAAGGTGTGAAGGGGTGAAGGGCATAACAGTTGAAGGTGTGAAGGGGTGAAGGGCATAACAGTTGAAGGGGTGAAGGGGTGAAGGGCATAAGAGTTGAAGATGTGAAGGGCATAACAATTGAAGGTGTGAAGGGGTGAAGGGCATAACAGTTGAAGGTGTGAAGGGGTGAAGGGCATAACAGTTGAAGGTGTGAAGGGGTGAAGGGCATAACAGTTGAAGGTGTGAAGGGGTGAAGGGCATAACAGTTGAAGGTGTGAAGGGGTGAAGGGCATAACAGTTGAAGGTGTGAAGGGCATAACAGTTGAAGGTGTGAAGGGGTGAAGGGCATAACAGTTGAAGGTGTGAAGGGCATAACAGTTGACGGTGTGAAGGGGTGAAGGGGATGACAAGTGAAGGGCTGACGGGATGAAGATCTGGAGAGTCAAGAGAGAAAGGCGAGGTGTGGTGGAACAATGATGGGCTCAGAACGGGTTAGATGATGGGTTGAAAAGTGATAGAGCGATGAAATGAAGAAGGGCGGTATAGGGTGAAGGGGTGAAGAAGGGTGGTGTAGCGAAGGGGTGAAGGAATGAAGGTGTAACAGTGAATGAATGGTGGGGTGGAATAATGAAGGCTTTAACAGATGAAGATATGAAAGGATAAAGGAGTGAAGAGGTTAGGAGGCGAGTGAAGTAATTTGCTGCTAATGGGTTTAATAGGTATGGAAGATGCGGTACAGATAGATGCAGATAGGAAGACGTGTGTGTTGCACTAAAAACGCACAAGATAGGGAACAGGCTCCTTAATTCTTCCTTTCTTCCCGTCTGTTATAATATTCATCATTTGATTCATGTCTTGTCCATTCTCAACGAGCTCACCCGTGTTTGTTTGTTGGAAGATAAAAATATAAATAAAGGAGGAGGAAGAAAAAGGAGGAGGAAGAGAACGAAGAATATGGTGATTAAAAAAGGAGGAGGAAAAGGAAAAAGAGGAAGAAAAAGCGGGGAAGAGGAAGGAAAAGAGGAGTTGGAAGATAAAAATATAAATAAAGGAGGAGGAAGAAAAAGGAGGAGGAAAAGAAAGAAGAATAGGATGATAAAAAAAAGAAAAAAGAGGAGGAGGAAAAGGAAGAAGAAAAAGAAGAAGCGAGGAAGAGGAAGAAAAAGGGGAGTTGGAAGATAAAAATATATAAGAAAAAGGAGGAGGAAGAAAAAAGAGGAGGAAGGGAAAGAAGAATAGGATGATAAAAAAGAGGAGGAGGAAAAAAGAAGAGGAAGAAAAAGGTGGATGAGGATGAGGAAGGGAAAGAAGAGTAGGAAGATAAAAACAAAGAAAAAGAGAAAGAGGAGGAAGAAAAGAAAGAAGAGAGAGAAAGAGAGAAGGAAGAGGAGGAGGAGGAGGGGAAGGAAGAGTAGGAAGAAGAAAAAGAGAAGGAGGAGGAAGAAGAGAAAGCAGAGGAAGAAAAAGAGGGGGAGGAGGAGGAGGTATGATGAGGAAGGGAAAGAGGTGTTGGAAGATAAAAATAATGAAAAACAGGACAAAATGATAGGCATGGAGGTGAAGCAGAGGAGTTTAAAAGGAGTATGGGTGAGGTGGGCGAGTCAATCAATACCTATGCTGGAAACTTTACCTGCCAAACACTGAGCAATCCATCCCTCACCTGCCGCTACCTGCCACCTACCAATAAGCTTCATCAGGTAAACTACACGTAAATTGGGCCCCACGAAGCCCTTAAAAGCCCCCGTAATGATGTTATGAGAACGAAGGAAAATAGTGAAAAATGGGGAGGTGGTTTGTATAATATAGAAAGTGGGATATATTATGGAAAAGAAAGAGAAAGTGACTTAGAAGTGAATCTACACCAAATGGCGAGTGAAAAAAAGTATAAAATAATATAATAAAAGGAAAAATAAAGGAGATGGTTTATACAAGGGAATCTATGAGTAATGGTGTATGGAAAATGCGAGATAGCACAATGGAAGAGGAAGAGGAAGTAATTTACAAGCGAATTCATTTTTTTTTTTTTTACAGCAGAGGAGTCTGTACAAGGGCATAAAAAAAGGTAACAAATGTTAAAAAAAAAGCCCGCTACTCACTGATCCTAAAAAGAGTCAGAGGAGTGGCCGAAAGATAGGTCAATTTCGGGAGGAGAGGTGTCCTGATACCCTCCTCTTGAAAGAGTTCAAGTCGTAGGCAGGAGGAAATACCGATGAAGGAAGACTGTTCCAGAGTTTACCAGCGTGAGGGATGAAAGAGTGAAGATGCTGATTAACTCTTGCGTAAGGGATTTGGACAGTAAAGGGATGAGCTTGAGTAGAAAGTCGTGTGTGGCGAGGCCGCGGGAGGGGGGGTGGCGTGCAGTTAGCAAGTTCAGAAGAGCAGTCAGCATGAAAATATCGATAGAAGATAGAAAGAGAGGCAACATGGCGTCGAAATTTAAGAGGTAGAAGACTATCAATAAGAGGAGGAGAGCTGATGAGACGAAGAGCCTTAGACTCCACTGACTCCACTCCACTCCATATATACTGCCGTGCAAGAAATGGGGGAAATAATGAGGAAAAATGAAACGAAAGGGGGAGGGGGGGGGCTATACAAGCGAATCTGTGAATGATGGTGAAAGGAGAATGGGAATGTGATGAAACCCAAGAGAAGAAATGATGAAGAAGTGAACCTAGATAATATAATGTTTACTTCAACACCTGCTTTTATATCTTATTCACATATTTGCTTATTCCTTATTTTTCACGTCATTTCATTTAACAGTGCACCTATGTCTCCTTACTCACTCATCTGTTAGTCTGGCCGAATTAGTCTGACCAGTTACCTGTTGGCTGAGGAAAAATACAGGTGAAAAAAGGTGGTTACATACTCTAATTAGTGATGGATGAAAAGGAAAAATAAGAGAGGAAATGTGATGATTTACAGACTTAAGTTTGGATGTATATGAAGGGGTGATGGGAAGGAAAGGGGCAGTATATGAAGGGGTGATGGGAAGGAAAGGGGCAGTATATGAAGGGGTGATGGGAAGGAAAGGGCCAGTATATGAAGGGGTGATGGGAAGGAAAGGGTCAGTATATGAAGAGGTGATGGGAAGGAAAGGGCCAGTATATGAAGGGGTGATGGGAAGGAAAGGGCCAGTATATGAAGGGGTGATGGGAAGGAAAGGGGCAGTATATGAAGAGGTGATGGGAAGGAAAGGGCCAGTATATGAAGGGGTGATGGGAAGGAAAGGGCCAGTATAGGAAGAGGTGATGGGAAGGAAAGGGCCAGTATATGAAGGGGTGATGGGAAGGAAAGGGGCAGTATATGAAGGGGTGATGGGAAGGAAAGGGCCAGTATATGAAGGGGTGATGGGAAGGAAAGGGCCAGTATATGAAGGGGTGATGGGAAGGAAAGGGCCAGTATATGAAGGGTGATGGGAAGGAAAGGCCAGTATATGAAGGGGTGATGGGAAGGAAAGGGTCAGTATATGAAGGGGTGATGGGAAGGAAAGGGGCAGTATATGAAGGGGTGATGGGAAGGAAAGGGCCAGTATATGAAGGGGTGATGGGAAGGAAAGGGGCAGTATATGAAGGGGTGATGGGAAGGAAAGGGCCAGTATATGAAGGGGTGATGGGAAGGAAAGGGCCAGTATATGAAGGGGTGATGGGAAGGAAAGGGCCAGTATATGAAGGGGTGATGGGAAGGAAAGGGCCAGTATATGAAGGGGTGATGGGAAGGAAAGGGGCAGTATATGAAGGGGTGATGGGAAGGAAAGGGGCAGTATATGAAGGGGTGATGGGAAGGAAAGGGGCAGTATATGAAGGGGTGATGGGAAGGAAAGGGGCAGTATATGAAGGGGTGATGGGAAGGAAAGGGGCAGTATATGAAGGGGTGATGGAAGGAAAGGGCTGTATATGAAGGGTGATGGGAAGGAAAGGGCAGTATATGAAGGGGTGATGGGAAGGAAAGGGGCAGTATATGAAGGGGTGATGGGAAGGAAAGGGGCAGTATATGAAGGGGTGATGGGAAGGAAAGGGGCAGTATATGAAGGGGTGATGGGAAGGAAAGGGCAATGGTTTATAAGTCAGTCTGTACTAAATGATAAATAGCATAAGAAAAAATGTAATGGGAAAGAAAATGAAAGTGATTTACAGGTGAACGTCTACGTGTTTGCTTCGTGTTTTTATTTATTTTTTTGTAGTGTTGTTGAACGTTATGTATCGGGCGAAACCCTTGTGGCAACGATACACAAACACATAAAACAAGCACACGGAAAACCATGAAAACAAGAAAATATATCGTGTCATTTTCAGTTCTTTCTATATTTTTTTCTTTCCTTTTCCTTTGTACATGCACACGTGACCCCTCTGGCGCCACCGCCCCCACCATCAAGAACAACACTACCACCACCGCCACCACCACCACCAAGAACAACACTACCACCACCGCCACCACCACCACCACTAACACCACCCTCACCACCACTACTAAAAACCCGGGCAACAAAACTATCTCTATCACTTCTGCCATCACCACCATCACCCTAACTGTCACCACCACCACCTACACCCATACCTCTATCAAATCTTCATCCCTATCATCACCACCACTACCGTACCTTCATCACCACCACCACCACCACCCGCTCTAGGCCTTGATGTAGCTGGAGTCTGTCTCGCTCTTTTTCGTTCCCTAATTACCTTCGTTGGCGTTACCCCGCGAGCGAGAGAGAGAGAGAGAGAGAGAGAGAGAGAGAGAGAGAGAGAGAGAGAGAGAGAGAGAGAGAGAGAGAGAGAGAGAGAGAGAGAGAGAGAGAGAGAGAGAGAGAGAGAGAGAGAGAGAGAGAGAGAGAGAGAGAGAGAGAGAGCTGCAGGTGTGTGTCTCTCCTCAGGTGTGCAAATTAACCTTGACGCCGACGCTTCTTTTAGTCTCCGCTTTATAAACTTTGAGAAAGAAAACGGGAGATAATTCACTTTAAAGGAAAACGGAGCGGAGGTGGTTTCTTTCACACAAAATCAAAATAACGAAGAAAACGAAACAAAAAAAAAGTAAAGTCTAACAATACCAAGGAGAGAAAAAAAATGACGGTAACAACAAGGGAGAAATGTAAAAATAAAGCCAAGGAGAAAACTATAACCGTAAATAATAACATAACTGCTCCTCCTCCTCCTCCTCCTCTTCCTCCGCCTCTTCTTCCTCTTTCTCCTTCCCTTCCTCTCCTCTTTGTTCTCCTAATCCTACTTTCCTTTTACTCTCTCCCCAATATCCTATCTATTTTTCTTCCTCCTCCTCCTCCTCCACCTCCTCTTCTTCCTCTTTCTCCTTTCCTTCGTCTCCTCTTTGTTCTCCTCCTCCTACTTCCCCTTTATACCCTCTCCTCCATATCACATTTGTTTTTTTTTCCTTTTCGTCTCCTCTTCTTCCTCCTCCTCCTTCTTCTCTTTCTCCTTCTCCTTCTCCTCCTCCTCATCATCATTATCCTACTACTACTACTACTACTATACTCAAGTGTAAGACGCCTGGAGTAATTCTACCTTTGTTTAACTCGCTGGTAAGACCTCACCTGGAATATGCAGTGCAGCGTAAAGCAACGTAAATTACACCATCGCTGAGGACACAGTTATATGAAGACTCAAGGACTAAATCTCTTCGAACTAAGGCCACGCGTAGCTATAGCGTATGCTCCCTTTAATGAAAAATATTAAAAGTGTGTTATGTGCATGGTTAAGTTGGAAGGGTCGGCTACGAGGAGGTTTGATGACCTGTCTTTTGGCCGCTCTTTACTTTTCGCTTTGTCGGAGCAACGATTAGCGGGCTTTTTTCACACTTTCTTTTTGTCGCCCTTGAGTTGCTTCCTGTGGTGAAAAAAAAAGTCTTCTAGTACGTGAATATGCTCGGTAACGTTGACCACTTCAAGTTTTGTTTGCTCCAACCAGAAATAACGGTCCGCCAATTGAAAGGGAGCGATGCAGCACAGATATCGACATTCTTTTTTAACTCTCAAACTGGGTCATCCGCCTGAAGTAGTTGATGCCAAAACGATACTGAAGTTAAAATGGCACTGGCACCATTGCGACAGGAGTAAACGGAACATCCCTCCCCCCCTCGACACACACACACACGTTCGCACAGCAATTGCATTTTAATCGGTTCCGTAGGTCACCAAATAGCCTTACGAAATTATTGATCCACCACAGCGAGCAGCCTCGTAATAAGCCAGACCTTCCATTCCCTACTCTTCCATGTTTTCGTGTTTCCATGTTTCCTCCTCAAAACGTGTTCCTTGCATGATTCGAAGCTTCAAATGTCTGACTTCCCGGAACGAACTGCTTCAGACGGCTGTTTCGGGGCCTCGGATCCGAGTAAACCACCAACTCCAAACCTCTCTGTCTCTCTTTATCTCCTCTTAACACCGCCCCGGAGAAGGAGGAAAGGGAGGTAAAAGAGGGGAAAAGGAAAGAGAAGTGCAGGCGTGAGGGGAACAAAGAGTGAGAAAAAAAGTATGAAGCAAAAATAAAGACCTGGAGAGAGAGAGAGAGAGAGAGAGAGAGAGAGAGAGAGAGAGAGAGAGAGAGAGAGAGAGAGAGAGAGAGAGAGAGAGAGAGAGAGAGAGAGAGAGAGAGAGAGAGAGAGAGAGAGAGGAAAGGAAAGAGAAGTAATTGACAGGTATATATAGCTAGAAAGGTAGACATATAAAGAGAGAGAGAGAGAGAGAGAGAGAGAGAGAGAGAGAGAGAGAGAGAGAGAGAGAGAGAGAGAGAGAGAGAGAGAGAGAGAGAGAGAGAGAGAGAGAGAGAGAGAGAGAGAGAGAGAGAGAGAGAGAGAGAGAGAAATAAAAAAGAAGAGAAAAAAGGAGGTGTACATATTTCTTTTCGGTGCCCGTAAAACTGAATATAAAGAAACGTGAAGAGAAGTGCAGAGAAGAGAAACGATACAGATAGAGACATAGATAGATGGCGAGGTAGATGGATAGGATACATAAAGAGTGATAGAGAGAAAAAGATAAGCAAGGAGGTACACATATTTTATTTCCGTGCCCACTAAAAATAATAACAAGAAATCAACCACAGACTAAATGAAAACAATCCGGAGCCGCGCCATAGAGACATAGATAGATGGCGAGGTAGATGGATAGGATACATAAAGAGTGATAGAGAGAAAAGATAAGCAAGGAGGTACACATATTTTATTTCCGTGCCCACTAAAAACAATAACAAGAAAATCAACCACAGACTAAATGAAAACAATCCGGAGCCGCGTCACCTGAGCCCCGTGACTCGGCTCGTTCCCTCGGCTGGCGGTTTTGTATTGATCCTCCGCCGCGGCCGAGGAAGGTAACACAGGGCGCGTGCTGGGCCACCTACTGCCGGCCTGGGATTACGTGCCACCTGTTTAATTAAAGGTACGACACACCTGGATGTATCTTACCTACCCATCTGCCTGTTTACCTGTCTGAATACCTCCTTGTTTACGTGTCTCCGTGCCTGCTCATCTTCCTCACTACTTACCTACTTACCCATCTACCTAGACATCTACCTTCTGTACACCTCTTCCATCTACTACTTCCCTACTTACCCACCTAAATACTTACTTACCTACCCACCTACCCTCATCTTTACATACCTACCTAACCACCTATCTAATTACCTACCCACCTACTACCTACATAACTACCTAACTCCCTGTCTATCTACCTACCTACCTACCTATTCATCTACCTATCAATCTTTTTTTTCTGCCTGCCAACCTACCTGCCTGCCTGCCCATCTACCTGTCGACCTACCTTACTGCCTACCTTCCCGCTGGGTCCAAGTTCCGTTGTTTTCCTTGACAAGTAAATGAGACAAGATACACAACACTCTTCCTTTTTACCTCGTTACGCTACTGCAGGGGAGGAGACACGGACCCAAGGACCCAGGAAACGCGAAAAAGAAAACCACTACATCGCATACACTGAACCACGCACGCAGAGACTGAGGCAAGCAGGTGAGCAGGGACGGAAGGAACCAGGTAAGCAGAGTCCCCTTTAACCTATACAATACCTCAGGAGCCACTAAGTCGGGGCCCGTAACTCAGGCGTCGAGGATAAGTCTTCGTGCGGGACATAAAGGCGAGCGCGGCGGAGACAACCTCGGCCGCGAATAAAGGAAAATCTATTGGGGTATTAAGCCGCGAAGAGAGAGCAGCCCCGCGCCATCCCTCTAGTTTATGCGCTGCTACTGACGGCCTCCAGTTAGCGGGCAAAATGTGGCTCGTATGTTAGCGAGGAAGAGGCCAGCGCCGAGAACGTATAGAGTTAGGGAGACCAAAGAGAGAGAGAAGCTGCCAGAGACCAAAGACCATATGCATGAGTGAGGGAGAGAGACCAAAGAGAACCGACCTGAGACCTGAAACCATGTACTCTGGAGAGGGAGTG
Source organism: Eriocheir sinensis (assembly GCF_024679095.1). NCBI lineage: Eukaryota > Metazoa > Arthropoda > Malacostraca > Decapoda > Varunidae > Eriocheir > Eriocheir sinensis. The sequence goes on from NC_066561.1 coordinate 2,110,926, forward strand.
ACCATAGTAATAATATTGAGTGAGGAAGAGGCCAGACAGCACCGAGACCGTAATAAGGAGAGAGAGAGAGAGAGAGAGAGAGAGAGAGAGAGAGAGAGAGAGAGAGAGAGAGAGAGAGAGAGAGAGAGAGAGAGAGAGAGAGAGAGAGAGAGAGAGAGAGAGAGAGAGAGAGAGAGAGAGAGAGAGAGAGAGAGAGAGAGAGAGAGAGAGAGAGAGAGAGAGAGAGAGAGAACAAAGACCGTGTACTTTTGAGTGGGGGAGAGACCAAAGATTACAAAAACAGGATACTATTGAGTGAGGGAGACCAATGAGAGGGAAGAGACCAAAGACCGTGTACTATTGAGTGGAAGAGAGACCAAAGACCAAAAAAACGGATACTACTGAGGGAGGGAGACCAAGGCGAGGGATGAGACCACAGACCGTGTACTATTAAGTGGGGGAGAAAACAAAGAGACCAAAAAAACGAATACAACAAAGTGAGGGAGACCAATGAGAGGGATGAGAACAAAGACGGTGTACTGTTGAGTGGGGGAGAGACCAGAGACCAAAAAAACGGATACTACTGAGGGACGGAGACCAAGATAGGGATGAGACCAAAGACCCTGTACTACTAACACCAAAGTACTAAAGAAGGAGACACAAAAAAAAGGGTGTAAGAGGGGAAAAGACCAAAGAGTGGAGAGAAAGAGGCTGTGAGACCAGAGAGGGAAAAAAAGGACAACAACAAGATGATACCGGAAAAAAAGACCTAAATAAAGAACGAACAGGAGTGAGGAAACAGACCAAAGACCACGAAAGAGAACTTAATAAAGAACGAACAGGAGTGAGGAAACAGACCAAAGACCACGAAAGAGAACTTAATAAAGAACGAACAGGAGTGAGGAAACAGACCAAAGACCACGAAAGAGAACTCAATAAAGAACGAACAGGAGTGAGGAAACAGACCAAAGACCACGAAAGCCCAGAAAGGAGACCAGACCCAGACCAACCAATACAAAAGTCACAGGAGATAACTAGATAAAGAACGAAGATGGGGGAGGGGGGAAAGAAACCACAGACCACGAAAGACCACAAAAAGACCACTCGAGACCCAAAAAAAGACCAAAAACTAGACCAGGCAGTAAGAAAGTAATGGGAAAACACCATGAAGAAAGAATGGGCTATTTAGGAGTGAAGAAAGGGAAAGTAAGAGTCATTTGCAGGTGAGAGAGAGAGAGAGAGAGAGAGAGAGAGAGAGAGAGAGAGAGAGAGAGAGAGAGAGAGAGAGAGAGAGAGAGAGAGAGAGAGAGAGAGAAAGAGAGAAACGTTAGGGTAGTAAAAAACGTGCGAATTTATTGAGGAAACGTAGAGTGAGAGGGAAACGAGGGAGAGAGGAAAAAAATAATAGAGAAAGGAAAATACTGCAAGAGAGAAAATAAGGAAGAAAGGAAACAGTGAATAGAGAAAGGAGAAAATGGGAGAGGAAACAAGGCACAGAAAAAGAAAGAGGGAACGAAGTAAACAATGTAATAAAGAAGAAGAAGAAGAAGAAGAAGAAGAAGAAGAAGTAAAAAAGATTGTGATAAAGGTGAAATTAAAGACAGCCTAATTATGATGAAGGGAACATGAAGGAAAAATGAAAGAGAAAGAAAAACAAAAAAACGGTAAAATAAAAAAATGAACCAAAATGCGACAACACACAAAGTGACAACCAGGATGAAGGTGAGTACACAGGTGAAGGTGACAGATGACAGGCGGCTCTTCTCACCTGTAGTAGGAGAAGATGAAGATGGTGACGGCGAGGGTGAAGAGGGAGAGCAGGCCGCCGATGAAAGTGATGTAGCGAACGGCCTCCAGTACATGCGAGGGGCCGGCCTGGAGGGAGGGAGAAGATGAGTAGCATTATCATCATCATCATCATCACCATCATTATTACTCTTATCACCATTCACCATCACTATCATCATCCTTATTATCATTACCGTCGCCATTATCCCGTTTAACACCTTCCTTCCATATCATCACTATCATCACCCTCATCACCATCATTTTTACTCTTTTCACCGTTACAGTCACTATCATCATCATCACCATCATCATCCTTATTATCATTACCGTCGCCATTATCCCTCTTAACACCTTCCTTCCATATCATCACCATCATCACCATCATTATTACTCTTATCACCGTTACCGTCACTATCATCATTACCACCATCACTATCATCATCATTATTATCATTACTTTCGCCATTATCCCTTTTAACATCATCATCTTCCATATCATCACCATCATCACCATCATTATCACTCTTATCACCGTTACCGTCACTATCATCATTGTCACCATCACTATCAATCAGAGACCTGTGTGGACTCACCAAGACCCCCCCCCCCCCCATCCCAGGCGTCTCCCACCTCCCAGCGACAGATGCAGCGGAGGCCCTTAATACCCATTTCGCCACCATCTGTCAGTCTCCCCTCCCCCTAGTTCAGGAATATGAGGTCGCCAGATCACTGTGTCGGCTTAAGTCAAAGCGATCCACTACACCAGTCGACCTTCCCATCAAAATTTACCAAGAGTTCGCCCCAGAATTAGCCACTCCCCTCGCCTCCCTCCGTCAAAGCCAGTGTCCCGCTGATTGGAAAACAGCCCACGTCACCCCAGTCCCTAAGACCCCAAACCCTCAGTCCCTAGGCGACCTTAGACCCATTTCAATCACTCCCATTCCCAGCCTCCCATGCGAAGATTTCATCTTCAACTGGACATACTCCCACCTTGCCCCCCTTATTGACACTCAACAGTACGGCAACATGAAGACTTCCTCCACCACACACTGCCTTATCAGCCTCCTTGACTTTGCCTACAAGAACCTCGAACAACGAAAAACATCAGTCGCCCTTGCATTCATAGACTTCAGAAAAGCTTTTGATCTCGTCCACCACGCCACTGTCATCAACAAGGCAATTAACCTCGGGCTTCATCCAAGCTTAGTGTCCTGGCTGGCCGACTTCCTCTCCCAACGCAGTCAGGTGGTGAGGTATCAGGGAGTGGCCTCTCCCCCTCAGCACCTCACCTGCGGAGTGCCTCAAGGGACCAAGGTCGGCCCGCTTCTCTTCCTGATATTGATCAACAGCGCACTGACCCACACCCCCAACCGCTGGAAGTATGTAGACGACACCACACTAGGAGTCACCATCAACAACGACAACCCTGACTACAGTCAACTCCAAGACCTCCTACACAGCCTTCAATCATGGACAACAGACAACTACGTCACCATCAACGACACCAAAACCACAGTCATGCACATCAACACCTCCTCAGCCCCCGTCACCCCTCCTGCAGTCTTCTTAAATGACACTCCTCTTCGGGTAGTCCAGTCTACTAAGCTACTTGGAGTCACGATAGACAACAAGCTCACATGGAAGGACCACACCACCCAACTCATCAAATCCGCCACCTACAAACTGTACCTCCTGCGGCGGCTCAAGACGCTGGGGACTCCCGGACGTGAGTTGGCGAGTGTGTACAGCACATTCATACTCTCGCAGCTCACGTACGCGTCCCCAGCATGGTCCAACTCCCTCAACCTCACGCAACGCCGCCAACTGGAGCGCGTTCAAAAACGGGCATGCAAAATCATCCTGGGCCCCAACTACTAAGACGCCCTCGATATCCTCACCCTCACCACCCTTCAAGTACGTCATTCAGCCCTGCTGCAACGCTGTGCGACCGGTCTGCTCTACCACCCCAGACACCGGAATCTACTCCCGCCTGCAGTCTCCCGTCCTAGACAGTCCGTGAGGCACGCCAACAGACTGGCTCCAACGGGCGCGGACGGACCGCTACAAGAACAGCGCCGTGCCCGCGATGGTCAGGCTAATCAACTACATGTAAACCCCTCGACAACAGAAGCTGTAAATATCAGTATTTTCATTATTATTATTATTATTACTATTATTGTTACTATTATTATCACTATTATTATTATTATTATTATTATTATTATCATTATTATTATTATTACTATTATTGTTACTATTATTATCACTATTATTATTATTATTATTACTATTATTTTTACTATTATTATCACTATTATTATTATTATTATTATTACTTTGCCCATGTAAAGTTTGTAGATTTTCAGCTATAGGGCTGCAATCCTTCCTCTCAATAAACCGTTTTATTATTATTATTATTATTATTATTATTATTATTATTATTATTATTATTATTATTATTATTATTATTATCATCATCATCCTTCTTATCATTACTGTCGCCATTATCCCTCTTAACACCATCATCTTCCATATCATCACCATCATTATCACTCTTATCACCGTTACCGTCACTATCATTATTACCACCATCACTATCATCATCCTTCTTATCATTACCGTCGCCATTATCCCTCTTAACACCATCATCTTCCATATCATCACTATCATCACTATTTTCACCATTATTGTCACTTCCATCACCATCATCATCACTATTTTCACCATTATTGTCACTTCCATCACCATTATCATCACTATTTTCACCATTATTGTCACTTCCATCACCATTATCATCACTATTTTCACCATTATTGTCACTTCCGTCACCATTATCATCACTATCTTCACCATTACAATCACCTTCATCATCCTTATTATCACCATCATTATTTCATCGTTACCATCATGAGCATCACTACCAATATCATAATCACCACAATCAGCACCATTAAAACTATCATCTTCACCACAATCACCATCGTACAATACCATCATCATTATCAGCACTTTCAACACCCTTAACACTATTATATTTATTTTCACCATCATAACGATTAAAACACGCTACTACTACTACTACTACTACTACTACTACTACTACTACTACTACTACTACTACTACTACTACTACTACTACTACTACTACTACTACTACTACTACTACTACTACTACTACTACTACTACTACTACTACTACTACTACTACTACTACTACTACTACTACTACTACTACTACTACTACTACTACTACTACTACTACCACTACTACTGCTACTTCTACTACTACTAATACTACTAATACTACTAATACTAATACTACTACTACCACTACTACTGCTACTGCTATTACTACTACTACTACTACTACTACTACTACTACTACTACTACCACCGCCACCGCCACCACCAATTCCCTCCTCTCTACCAAACTATAACCAGTACATTAATTTATCGTTCCTGCGCAGAGAAATTAAACGATAAAGTCCACTCACAACGTATTTTTTGTGACTGTCGCGGCGGAATTAATTAGCTCAGCCTTATACATTACCGGAATACAATATGCGGCCCGTAGCTTTTTGCCGCGCCCTTATTGTAACTCCATAAACAAAGCAGCTATGATGATGATGATGATGATAATAATAATAATAATAATAGTAATAGTAATAGTAATAGTAATAGTAATAATAATAATAATAATAATAATAATAATAATAATAATAATAATAATAATAATAATAATAATGATAATAATAATGGTAATGTTACAATATATACGAGTCTAACATAAACACTAATTAATCTTCACTGGCCCCAAACCATCCCTGTGTCTACTCTTTTTGCCTCCCCTCGCCCTCTTCCCTTCCCCCACAAGTTTCTTTCGCTGCTAAACTGGCTTAAGGCTCTCTGGCAGCAGGCTATTCTATAAACCAGTTCTGTAGATCATAATACATCAAATGATATTAAAGTATACATTAATAATAGTTTTCCCTCATCTGTATTTATGAAACCAATGAATATAACGATGCTCATTCATACTGTTCCCTCAATCTGGTTCTTTCTGTTGGGCCCCAGAAGAGCCGATAACAATATCAAGTGAAACCACAGAAACTGACCAGACCGAAACAGACACCAGGGAAGGGAAAGGACACTCGCGAAGGCAAGCCAAATGTAGACACCAAAGACAGGACCATGACACCGTGAGGGGAAAAGGCAAAGCAAGGGGCAAAGGGGAAAACAGATATTATAGGGTAGGGTATATTTGGGCGGTGGCTGAGTGGTAGCGTGCTGGGCACACATTCACCGCGTGATGGACGACGCGGGTTCGAATCCCCACGCTGTGATGTTAGTAAATTTGCAGATGATACCAAGATCGGTAGAGTAATTGAGTCGGATCAGGACGCTAGTATTCTCCAAGGTGAACTCAACAGATTATATGACTGGGCGGATAAATGGCAGATGGAGTTCAATGTAGGGAAGTGCAGTATTCTGAGTGTAGGTAGGAACAACCCCTCACATAAATATTGCTTAAATGACACTCTCATAAGTAGGTCTGGGTGCGAGAGGGATTTAGGGGTCTTAGTGAGCTCTGATCTCCGTCCAAGGGCACAATGCATTCAAGCTAGAAATCGAGCTAATAGGGTACTGGGATTTATTTCAAGGAGCGTAAGCAACAGAAGCCCCGAAGTCTTCCTCAAACTATATTCAGCATTAGTTAGACCTCATCTTGACTATGCGGTTCAGTTCTGGTCACCTTACTATAGAATGGATATCAAAATGTTAGAATCGGTGCAGAGGAGGATGACTAAGATGATTCAGGGGTTGAGAAACTTGCCATACGAGGAAAGACTCAAACAGTTAAACTTGCATTCTTTAGAAAGGCGAAGGGTGCGTGGAGACATGATCGAGGTTTATAAATGGATGAAGGGCTTTAATAAGGGAGACATTCATAAGGTTTTGTTGGTAAGAGAACCGGGTAGGACACGAAGTAACGGGTTTAAACTGGATAAATTCAGATTCAACAGGGACATAGGCAAAAATTGGTTTACTAACAGGGTGGTGGATGAGTGGAATAGGCTTAGCAGTCATGTGGTGAGTGCCAATACAATTGTCACATTCAAAAATAGACTAGATAAATTCATGGACAGCGATATTAGGTGGGGTTAGATACACGGGAGCTTAGGGTCAAAGGAGCTGCCTCGTACAGGCCTACCGGCCTCTTGTAGACTCCTGCGTTCTTATGTTCTTATGTTCTTATGCTACCACCTCGGATTTTTCAGTCACCGCCGAGTGGCTTAAAACTACCCACATGCTGTCCTGAAGACCACCCATCAACCCGGACTCTAGAGGAAACCGTCCAAGTTAATCAAGAACGAGTTCCAGGGGGCAGCATGAGCCAAGAGAAGATGGCGCCACTATAAACACTTGCCTGCGCCATGACGGGCTGGGGCCGACTACCATCCAGGCCCTCAAGCAAGCCTACCGGGGCTATATATTCAGACGTAAAAAAAAAAAAAAAAAAAAAAAAAAAGGCTCAGATGCAAACACTTACCAGGGTAGAAACACACACGGTCAGTAGGCGTGGCTAGAAAAAGGTGTGACAAAACCAATACCCACTCAGAGAGATTGAAAAATGAAATGGGTGTGGCGACATATGTCATAATCAGATAACAGAGCAGAAAAGCGAAAGTGTGTGTGTTCTCAGAGAGTATCACGAACAGCAGAAAAGTTGGTAACATATGTAGACACTGATAGACTGAGTTAGGCCAGTAGGCGTCGCTAAGAAATATTGGCGATTAGTTATGTGGAAATATGAGGCGTGACATGTGTTCTTAATCCGGCCCAAAGCAGAGATGTGTCGGGTAGAGATAGGTGGTGTTTGCAGAACCACTCCCGCTCCCTCAGCAAGCAGAGTAGATTCAGCCAACTCAGATGGCTGGGCTGATTACCTTAACCGTGAGAAGAAATGCGAGATTCTAAGGGCGAGCCGTGACTATGTAAATTATCGGAATGGAGATTATAGTGCAGGAAATGCGTGGTAGGATAGAGATTACTTTGTTTTGGTTTTAAGAAGTGAAATGGAAAACCATTGCGTTTGGTATGACTTGTGCTTGTGCGTTTTGAAGTTTATAGGTAACAATTTTTATTGCGTATCTTGGTTATATTATTATGTTTGTGAAGTCGTTTGTCGTATGTTTTGTCCGCTGCTGAACGTGCCATAATCATTGTTCGTGCAACTGAGACGCAGTAGTAGTTGAATGAAGTATTATTTTCATTAGTTTAAAATAAATTCAAGATATATTTTTCCCTTGTCTATTCTCGAACCTAGTCTCCATAACAACTTGAACTCGGATCACGTTACCAGGGATACGACACGGTAAGATTATTTAAAGCCTGATAACAGAAGGGTTTCTGTGCCAGTATTCAACAATTAAGGAAGAGATAACAAAAGTGGACCTGAGGGAGGAGCACAAAACATCACCGCACAAACACCCGCTGTAGATATGCATAAGGTCTGTGTCCTCAGGGGAGAGCGCCCCCTAGACCTTTCTTGTATTTTTTTTTACGTCGCGGCCTATTGCGCCGGTAGGCTTCTTTCCGGTAAGGCCTGATGGTCGGCCCAAGGCTTCTTCCCGGTGGGGCCTGATGGTCGGCCCAGCCCGTTCTGGCGCAGGCGAGTGTTTATAGTGGCGCCAGCTATGCTTGGCTCATGCTGCCCCCCGGAACTCATCTTTGAGCTTCTCTTTGGAGAGGTTATCTAGAGCCCCGGGTTGATGGGTGGTCTTCAGGGCAGCATGTGGGTAGTCTTAGGTCCCTCGGCGGTGACTGAAAAACCTCAGCTGTGCGGCGGCCAGGATTCGAACCCGCGTCTCTCCTGGAGCTCCTGAACGCGGAGCCGTCGCTCTAACCACTCAGCCACCGCCTCCCCAATGGTGAGGAATAAATGGTATAAAACTACCGTGGAACTGAGACCGCGCCTGCAGTCCTGACTAAATGATGGGGACGCTTCCTTCAGTACAGTTCGTCAATTCGTTTCGGGCTGCAGCAAAACTGAACGTGTATGGGGGGGGGGGGGGGGGAGGTCTTAGGGCAAACGCGTTATAAAAGTATGTTTGAAAAGTGCCTTAATACTCCCCTCTTAAAACCATTCAAGTCGTAGGCAGGAGGATCTACAGGAGGAAGACCGTTTTAAAGTTTACAGATGAAATAGACGAAAGAATAAAGATGCTGGTTAACTCTAGCATAAGGGATTTGGACAGCATAGGGGTGAGCTACAGTAGAATGCCGTGTGTAGCGGGGCCATGAAAGGGGAGAAGAAATGCAATTAGCTGATTCAGTGGATAAGTTAGCTTGATAATATTGATAAAAGATAGAAAGAAAAGGCACATTAAAAGGTATCGTTATCATCATCATCACCATCATCCCCATCACCGTCAGCACCACATCACCATTACCACCGGCATCACAATTACGAACACAGGAGAAGCATGAAGGCGTAGCATAGCACAACATCACAGAGCATAGCATAAGTAACACACGGCTAAAGATATAGAAGAAAAAAATATATACAACAAACTCAATCCAACTTCATACATTTATAATTGCTTCGGCTTCCTCAGGGGATGCAACTTTTTATAATCGTATGCATGGACTCGTAAAACTAATTCGTTCCCTCCCTCCCTCAACGTATTTCTTTTTGTCTGAGTTTCCGAGGCGCCGCTGCAACGTAAGGTAAAGGAATATTGAAAGGACCGACGGGACGCATTTTTTAGCGGAGTATTTGACATCGCCCGAAGCAGCGGCAGCGGGCGCCCGAATATCCGATGAGAACACCTGTTGGACGAAAGTGATAAAGGTGACAGGTGCGAAAATACCGTTGTGTGTGTGAGAGAGAGAGAGAGAGAGAGATAATGGCAAATACATTTAAATTTTTTTTTAGAGAAATTCGTTTGGAACTCTCTCTCTCTCTCTCTCTCTCTCTCTCTCTCTCTCTCTCTCTCCTCATGAAAGTCGGCGCAAGGGCGAAGGAGTGACGGAAGGAGAGGCGGAAGGGACAGCATGGAGGGGACTTAGGGACTTAGTCAAGAGACTTAGAGGAGGAGGAGGAGGAGGAGGAGGTGGAGAAGGAAACATGGAAACATAGACTAGCAGGCAGCAGAAAGCCTGTTGGCTCATTACTAGGCTGCCGGGGGCCAGCATGAGCCAAGAGAAGATGGCGCCACTATAAACACTTGCCTGCGCCATGATGGGCTGGGGCCGAATACCATCCTGGCCCCTCGAGCAAGCCTACCGGCGCAATAGGCGGAGACGTAAAAAAAAAAAAAAAAAAAAAAAAAAAAAAACCACAGACCCCATGGTCCAGACTAGGTGGTCTGTCCTTAAACCTAAGTGATTCTACATTAATCAGATGGCTCCAAAACGTTGCATTTCTACTCTAGTTAATATTAAGTTCAATGAAGTGTCGGTCGAGCTTGTTTTTAAAGGAGTCAATCGTGTTACACTGGACCACTGACGGTGGGAGCTTATTCGATTCTCGCACTACAACGTTGGTGAAATAAAATTTGGTGCAGCCTGAATTTACTTGTCTACATTTGAGTTTTATGCCATTGTTCCTCGTTCGCAAAGTGTCATCGATCATAAACAATTTTGTTCTGTCTACATTCGTGAAACCATTAAGTATTTTAAAACATTCGATCAGTTTTCCTCGGAGGCGACGTTTCTCAAGAGAGAACATGTTAAGGGCGGAAAGAATTCTTCGTAAGATTTGTTGCGCAAGGAAGGGATCATTTTTGTTGCCCGACGCTGAACACCTTCTAATTTAGCAATGTCCTTTGCATGGTGGGGAAACCAAAACTGTACCGCATATTCCAAGTGGGGTCTGACTAAACTATTGTAGAGCGGAAGTATTACATCTTTATTCTTGAATAAAAAGTTTCTTTTAATGAAGCCCAACATTCTGTTCGCTTTATTTGCTGCATCGATACATTGATGTGAGAATTTGAGGTTTGACGCGATTTTGACCCCCAGGTCCTTAACGCATTGAACGCTTGTGAGTTTAACGCCGCCCATTTCGTAATCGAACTTCTTATTTCTTGTTCCAATTTAAAGGACCTGGCACTTGTCTACGTTAAAGGGCATCTCCCATTTATCCGACAAAGCTGAAATTTTGTGCAAATCCTCTTGGAGGCTTTGCCTTTCTTCGTCAGTGAGAACCGAGTTACCAATCTTTGTGTCGTCTGCAAATTTACTAATGCGATTGTTGAGTACAACATCCACATCGTTGATGGAAATAATGAAGAGCACTGGGCCAAGAACCGAGCCCTGAGGGACGCCACTAGTGATCGGTGCCCACTCTGAGGTAAATCCGTCAATCACCACTCTTTGTTGTCTGTTGCTCAATCAATTCGCGATCCATTGGTTTACTTGACCGTCAATACCTATTTGCTTTAATTTATAAAGTAATTTATGTTGTGGGACTTTATTAAACGCTTTCTGGAAATCAAGATAGACTACGTTCAATGATTTGGTTACGTCATAAACTGAGAAGAGGTCGTTATAAAAGGTCAATAGGTTTGATAGGCAGGATCTTTTGTTACGGAAGCCATGTTGTGAAACCCCAATTAATGAGTGGCTTTCGAGGTAACTCACAATTTTGTTTCTAATTATGCTCTCAAGTAGCTTATCTACAACTCAAGTAGCTTACCTACAAAAAGTAGCTTACCTACAAAGTAGCTTACCTACAAAAGAGAGAGAGAGAGAGAGAGAATGATGATGATAAAGTAGAAGAAGAAGAAGAAGAAGAAGAAGAAGAAGAAGAAGAAAAAGAAGAAGAAGAAAAAGAAGAAGAAGAAGAAGAAGAAACAAGAACAAGAACAAGAAAAAGGAGAAAAAGAAGAAAAATAAGAAGAGGAAGAGAAGGAGAAAGAAGATATATGACAGGAACACATCATCACCATCATTAGCAGGAACAAAGGAAGCAATAATAAGGTACAAGTAAAGGGGAGAGAATGGAGGAACGTAGGAAGAAGTGATTAGGAGAGAAAAGAGGAACTGACAGAGAAGGGGAGAGACGAGAAGAAAGAAAACGAGAGGAGAGTAGATACGACAGAACGATAATAAAGAAACAATAATAATTAACTAATAAATATAAAAAAACACCACAACATAAATAAATAAAGATAAAACCTGACAACATCGAAGATAATAAAATAACAAAAAAACAAAACAAAAAAATCAAAAATCAAAAATATCTAAATACAAAAATCAAAAACAAAACAAAAACAAAACAAAAACAAGACAAAAACACATCACAACCTTCATCAGGGCAAAAAAGGTCATTAAGTTACTATAAAACACAACAAAACAGAGCCTTATGTGTGAACGCCGGAGCCACTGACCACTCCTGTACACACACACACACACACACACACACACACACACCTGTACACAAAGCACCTGTCCGCGTTAAACAGGAACGACCATAAACATAATTTCGTGGATTAGCGTGCCCTGTGTGTGTGTGTGTGTGTGTGTGTGTGTGTGTGTGTGTGTGTCCAGCGGCGTTCCTTCCATAACAGCAGTAATGAAATGTTATAGTGGTGTAATCGTCTCTCTCTCTCTCTCTCTCTCTCTCTCTCTCTCTCTCTCTCTCTCTCTCTCTCTCTCTCTCTCGGCGTGTGTTGTTATTGGTGCTATTGTTGTTGTTGGTGGTGGTGTTTTTGTTGTTGTTGTTGGTGGTGTTTTTATTGTTGTTGTTGTTGTTGGTGGTGGTGGTGGTGGTGGTGGTGATGGTGGTATTGGTGGTAGTGTTGCGTGTGTGTGTTGTTGCTATTGTTGTTGTTGTTAGTGGTGTTTTTTTTTTGCTGTTATCGGTGGTGTTGGTGGTGGTGATGGTGGTGGTATTGGTGGTAGTGGTGACGGTGATGTCCAGAAATATCCGGGCTCAAGTCCCGCTCACCTATGACCTACGACCTACGACCTACGACCACCCACATGCCCTGAAGACCACCTATCAACCTTGTCTCTGCCTAAACTCATTCAAGAAGATCAGGTGGACCCCCGGAGGACAGCACGAGACAAGCAAGAACGACCCCGCTATGCAACACTTGCCACTAGCCGTCTGGAGCTGACATCATTAATTATTCAACCTAACCTAACCCAACCCTTCTTCATCTCGCCCCATTTTATCACCTTAATTACCTTTACCTTACCGTACCTTACTTTACCTTACCTGGCCTAGCCTTACCTTACCTCTCTTTACCTTACTTATCTCACCTCACCTTCATTTCTTTACCCTTCCCTACCCTTACCTCATCTTCCCTTACCTTACTTATCTCGCCTCGCCTTAATTTCTCTTCCCTTCCCTTCCCTTGCCTGACCTTTCTTCACCTCACATCACCTTACATTACCTTACCTTACCTTACATTACCTTACCTTAGTATTATTAAAGTCTACCAGTGCCATGAGCCAACTCGTACAAAAAAAATCACCCTCATCATATTTAACCTCCTCCAATACTCTGCTCCCTATCTTCCTTTTGTCTAACTTTATAGGCGAGGAAAAACTAACTTAATCACTCAGCACACGGCGGTAACCGGTCAGACTAACACGTGAATTAATACACAGACATATAGCGTTGAATGAGTTAATGAATGAGAAAAAAAACAATCAAATGTATGAATAACCTCTAAAAATAAGTGTTGAGATAAACAAACAAACGTTAATTGGTTGTCCCGGAACACCTGGCCGCTACGTCCCAAGGAGCCGCGGCGCTGTCTAATTACACCTGCCCTGATTAGGCGCACAGGTGGGATTTACCGTGACTGTTATGAGCCGTATACACCCACACACCCACACCCACACACACATACACATACAACGCACACGCACACGCACACACACACACACAGAGACACAAGATCATTCTGTCTGTCTGTCTCTCTGTCTCTCCAGTCGATCCCTACCATTCTGACTAAACACTGTTCCCTATTTATATAATCTAAAACAATGGGGGATATGAAGATGTAAAGGTGACTACTACAGTGTATGGGTAGGAAGGTGGGTGGAGAGGTGGGTGAATGGAATGGTGGGTGGATAGGTGGGTGGTTAGATGGGTGGGTATTGAGAGTGGTAGAGGTAGATGGGTGAGTGGGTAGGTGTGAGTTTACTATTCACACACACACACACACACACACACACACACACACACACACACACACACACACACACACACACACTCACAGAATCGTTGCGTATTCACTTTTGAGTTCAGCGTTCCGTGTTTTGCGATATGTGCTTTTACACTCTCTCTCTCTCTCTCTCTCTCTCTCTCTCTCTCTCTCTCTCTCTCTCTCTCTCTCTCTCTCTCTCTCTCTCTCTCTCTCTCTCTCTCTCTCTCTCTCTCTCTCTCTCTCTCTCTCTCTCTCTCTCTCTCTCTCTCTCTCTCTCTCTCTCTCTCCCATATCGACTGGGCGACACTGTCGGGTACAGAAGGTGAGTCCCATAGAATGATCGAATTTCTAGAGGAAAATTATCTAAGCCAAATGGTTTCTGAACCAACTCGACAAAATAACATACTTGACCTTGTTATAGCGACCCAAGATAACCTAGTCAGTAATGTCACGGTAGGAGAACACCTCGGTTCCTGCGATCATAAATTAGTGCGCGTTGACATTAGAGCTCAAACATCGGTGACTGAAAATAAAGTAAAGGTGCCCAATTTCAAAAGAGCCAACTTCGTAGAAATCCGACGAAAACTAATAGATATGCAACTATCAGATGACGGCAATGTAGAGGACGCCTGGCTAAACTTTAAAAATCACTTAGCAGGACACATTTGTCCCCTTGTGCGAGAAGCGAATTAACACTAATAAAAGTCCACCTTGGTTTAATAGCGAAATTAAACACTCAGTCAAGGAGAGAAAATTGTCTTACAGGTTAAAGAAAGAGCAAAGCACGCCCGAAAACATTAGACTTTACAATGATGCAAGGCGACGAGTAAAAAGATTAGTGCGTCAGGCAAAGCGTAGATATGAAGAAAATATTGCAGCCAACTGTAAAAATAATCCGAAATCCTTCTTCAGTTACATAAACAACAGAAAGGCGATCAGAAGTGGAATTGGACCTTTAACAAACAGCGACGGTGCACTAGTGACTGACAGCCAACACGTTGCAAACCTATTAAATAATTATTTTTCCTCGGTGTTTAATAATAACAGTCCTCCCACCACCAACAACAACACCAGTACTAATGTAAATCCCGAGCATGCATTGTCTAACTTTGAAATAAAACCCGATGAAGTCCTTAAAGCCCTCAAATCACTTAAAACAAATAAAAGTCCTGGACCTGATAAAGTATATCCAACTCTGCTGAAAGAAACAAAGAGCGAAATACTCTCCTCCCTCACAACCGTATTCAATATGTCCTTGCGACAAGGCATTGTCCCTTCAGATTGGAAAAGGCTAACGTGACACCGATCTTTAAGAAAGGAGACAAAAAAGTACCAGGTAATTACAGGCCCATTAGTCTAACTTCGGTTGTAGGTAAGCTACTTGAGGGCATAATTAGAGACAAAATTGTGAGTTACCTTGAAAGCCACTCATTAATTGGGGACTCACAACATGGCTTCCGAAACAAAAGATCCTGCCTATCAAATCTATTAACCGTTTATAACGACCTCTTCACTGTTTATGACGTAACCAAATCACTGGACGTAGTCTATCTTGATTTCCAGAAAGCGTTTGATAAAGTCCCGCATCATAAATTACTTTACAAATTAGAGCAAATAGGTATTGACGGTCAGGTAAACCAATGGATCGCGAATT
Source organism: Eriocheir sinensis (assembly GCF_024679095.1). NCBI lineage: Eukaryota > Metazoa > Arthropoda > Malacostraca > Decapoda > Varunidae > Eriocheir > Eriocheir sinensis. The sequence goes on from NC_066561.1 coordinate 2,126,517, forward strand.
GGTTGAGCAACAGACAACAAAGAGTTGTGATTGACGGATTTAACTCAGAGTGGGCGCCGGTCACTAGTGGCGTCCCTCAGGGCTCGGTTCTTGGCCCAGTATTTACATCAACGACGTGGATGTTGGACTCAATAACCGCATTAGTAAATTTGCAGACGACACAAAGATTGGTAACTCGGTTCTCACTGACGAAGACAGGCAAAGCCTCCAAGAGGATTTGCACAAAATTTCAGCTTGGTCGGATAGATGGGAGATGCCTTTTAACGTAGACAAGTGCCAGGTCCTTCAAGTTGGAACGAGGAATAAGAAGTTTCATTACGAAATGCGCGGCGTTAAACTCAAAAGCGTTCAATGCGTCAAGGACTTGGGGGTCAAAATCGCGTCAAACCTCAAATTCTCACAGCAATGCATCGATGCAGCAAATAAAGCGAACAGAATGTTGGGCTTCATTAAAAGAAACTTTTTATTTAAGAATAAAGATGTAATACTCCCGCTCTACAACAGTTTAGTCAGACCCCACTTGGAATATGCGGTACAGTTTTGGTCTCCCCACCATGCAAAGGATATTGCTAAATTAGAAGGTGTTCAGCGTCGGGCAACGAAAATTATCCCTTCCTTGCGCAACAAATCCTACGAAGAAAGGCTTTCTACCCTTAACATGTTCTCTCTTGAGAAACGTCGCCTCCGAGGAAAACTGATCGAATGTTTTAAAATACTTAATGGTTTCACGAATGTACACAGATCAACATTGTTTATGATCGATGACACTTTGCGCACGAGGAACAATGGCGTAAAACTCATATGTAGACAAGTAAATTCAGACTGCACCAAATTTTATTTCACCAACGTTGTAGTGCGAGAATGGAATAAGCTCCCATCATCAGTGGTCCAGTGTAACACGATTGACTCCTTCAAAAATAAGCTCGACCGTCACTTCCTTCAACTTAATATCAACTAGAGTAGAAATGCAACGTTTTGGAGTCTTCTGATTAATGTAAAATCAGTTTAAGGACAGACCACCAAGTCTGGACCATGGGGTCTGTGTGGTCTGATTTCTCTCTCTTTTCCGACAAATATCTCGTCGCGTGTTTGTCGATCGCTGAAAAAAACATCAGTTCGAGCACATTCTCCGTCGAGAGAGAGAGAGAGAGAGAGAGAGAGAGAGAGAGAGAGAGAGAGAGAGAGAGAGAGAGAGAGAGAGAGAGAGAGAGAGAGAGAGAGAGAGAGAGAGAGAGAGAGAGAGAGAGAGAGAGAGAGAGAGAGAGAGAGAGAGAGAGAGAGAGAGAGAGAGAGAGAGAGAGAGAGAGAGAGAGAGAGAGAGAGAGAGAGAGAGAGAGAGAGAGAGAGAGAGAGAGAGATAGAGAGAGAGAGAGAGAGAGAGAGAGAGAGAGAGAGAGAGAGAGAGAGAGAGAGAGAGAGAGAGAGAGAGAGAGAACGATAAAAGTGAGCAGAGAAACAAGCCATTACGTATTCTTTTGGGATTGTCGGGGGAGGGGGGTGGACGGGGAGAGGGGGATGGGGGTGGAAGGGGAGAGGGGGAGGGGGGGGGGAAGACGGGCATTGGCCCGATCAATCGTATTCTTTATAAACAAGAAGCTAATTTATTCGGTCTCTTTTACAGCGTTTACCTGCACGTCATTAATTTACAACAACAACAACAACCAAAATCCCCCAGGGAGGACTCCTCTTCCAGCTGCCGACTTGAGAGGTGTTTTCATAACTTCTCGAACCTCTTTCTTATCAATTTCTGCAACATTCGCGGTCTTTGTTCTAATTTTCATTCTGTGGAGCACCATCTCTCCTCCTCTAAACCTCACCTTCTCTTCCTCACCGCAACACAGGTTTCTGAGGCTACTGACAGAAAACTTTACTCTGTTCCCTCCTACTATCTCTATCCTAAATTTCAATCCAAGGCTGGATGTTGCGTCTATGTACGCAACGACATCACTTGCTCTCGTGCCCACGACCTTGACTCTTCAGAATTTTCCACCATCTGGCTAAGACTTTATTGTCATTCTATTACTTAATACATCTGTGCTGTTTATCTCTCACCTAACTCGACTAACTATGTAAAATTGTTTGACTACTTGAACTCTAAAGTGGAGCACATCTTGACCCACTCTCCCTTCTTTAAAATCTCCATCTTAGGAGATTTCAATGTTCACCACCAGCTTTGGCTTTCATTCTCTTTCACTGACCAGCCTGGTGAAAAAGCCTACAACTTTGCTATCCTCAACGATCTAGAGCAATTGGTTCAGCACCCTGCACGTATTCCCGACCGTCTTGGAGACAGGCCCAACATACTAGACCTCTTCCTTACCTCTAACCCTTCTGCTTACTCTGTCAAACTGTTCTCTCCGTTGGGCTCCTCCGATCACCACCTTATTTCTGTATCCTGCCCTATCGCTCCTGTACACCCTCTGGACCCACCGAAGAGACGAAGCTTCTGGCATTTTGCTTCAGCTCGGTGGGACGACCTGAGGATGTACTTTTTCCGATTTCCCATGGAATGATTATTGCTGCCAGGAGAGAGACCCCTCTGTGTGTGCCCAGCGCATCATAGAGGTGATTGTCTCTGGAATGGAGGCATACATTCCACGTACTTTCTCTACTCCTCATGCTAAAAAGCCTTGGTTTAACCACGTTTGTTCTCGTGCTGTCAAAGATAGAGAGGCAGCTCACAGAAGGTACCAGAGCCTTCGAACTCCCGTTAACCATGATCTTTACATTTCTGCCCGGAATCGTGCAAAATCTATTCTTCGACTTACCAAAACATCTTTCATCCATAGCAAATGTCAAAACCTTGCTTTTTCTAATTCTTCCCGGGACGTCTGGCACCTAACCAAAAATGTCTCTTCAATTTCACTTCATCTTTCCCTCGTCTTCTAAACCCTGACGGCAGCACCGCCGTCTTATCTATCTCTAAGGCTGAACTCTTCGCTCTAACTTTCTGTAACAACTCCACTCTGGACGATTCTGGGCATATTCCTCCTACTGATTCCCCCACTGACTCCTTTCTTAAGAATGAAATTTTCTATGCCCTCTCTGGCCTCAACTCTCAGAAGGCTTATGGACCTGGTGGAGTGCCTCCTATTGTTCTTAAAAACTGCCTCCGTGCTGACACCCTGCCTGGTTAAACTCTTTCGCCTCTGCCTGTCAACATCTACCTTTGCTTCCTGCTGGAAGTACGCCTTCGTACAGCCTGTGACTAAGAGGAGTGACCGTTCCAATCCCTCAAACTACCGCCAAATAGCTTTACTTTCCTGTCTATCTAAAGCTTTTGAATCAATCCTTAACCGGAAGATTCTAAAGCATCTTTCCACTTCTGACCTTCTATCTGATCGCCAGTATCGGTTCCGCAAGGGGCGTTCTCCTGGCGATCTTCTTGCTCTCTTAACTGATTCTTGGTCATCCTCTCTTAGCAGTTTCGGTGAAACTTTCGCAGTTGCGCTAGACAAACCCTAAGCCTATCAACAGTGGTGTTCCACAGGGCTCTGTCCTATCACCCACTCTCTTCCTGTTATTCATCAATGATCTTCTTTCCATAACAAACTGTCCAATCCACTCATACGCTGACGACTCCACTCTGCTTTATTCAACCTCTTTCAACAGAAGACCATCTCAACAGGAATTACAAGACTCCAGACTGGAGGCTGCAGAGCGCTTAACTTCAGACCTTGCTATCATTTCCGATTGGAGTAAAAGGAACCTTGTGTCCTTCCATGCCTCAAAAACCCAATTTCTCCACCTATCAACTCGACACAATCTTTCAAACAACTTTCCCCTATTCTTCAGCAACACCCAACTGTCACCTTTTTCAACAATAAACATCCTCGGTCTATCCTTAACTTAAAAATCTTAACTGGAAATTTCACATCTCCTCTCTCACTGAATCAGCTTCCTCGAGGTTGGGCGTTTGGAACGTGTCCGCCAGTTCTCCCCTGCACAGTTGCTATCCATATACAGGGGCCTTGTCCGCCCTCGAAAGGAGTATGCATCTCACGGTGAGGGTGGGGGTTGGGGTGGTGGGGGGGGGCTCCACTCACACAGCTCTCTTGAACAGAGTGGAGTCTAACGGCCATAGTGTTAGACTTCCCCATTCCCATCCCATCCCCATCCCTTACCCGTGGCCATAAACCGTAGTGTAAAACGTAACCATGTGGTTGGGGTTGTTTTACGCTACCCCGTGAGGGTGCGGATGGGTTGGGAAAAGTGTTGACTCTGCGGGGCAGAGAGCAGGACATCTTCGGCTTTTCCTTCGTATATTTCATGAGTAAATAGTGCTCGGTTTGTTGTTATAGAAGGACATATATTGAAAAGTATCAGAATATTTGTATGACTGATATTATATCGCAAACTTTGCTAAAGTTAATATATATTTTTTAGTTTGTAAAGACTCTGGTGTTTCCATTTGATTGTAAACGTACAGTTATTCCTGAAAATTCATTTATAATTGTCCCCAAGAATGGCAAAAGACGGCAGATTGATGACTAAATATGGCATTATTATGGGAATACTTAACATATACCATAAAAAATAGCATTTCTTGGCGACCACCTTGATTTAAGACAAAAATGCCATAAATGACACGACCTGGTAACCCCGGTGTGGCTGCCCAGGTGTGTGACGAGTCATGGATACCAACCTGTCTCATAAATTAACTTACCCGCGTTACTTGTTATTTACTTGTAGATCAACAACGCTATTGTTTTGTTTTATGATATATAATGTATATGAATACAATGGTGTGTAAAAAATGCATTATTTATTTCGTTTTCTGTAATTATTGGTTTGAAAGTGCTGCCAACATTATTATGACGTGGGGATTGGTTCCTCATATCTGTCTCGGGGATGGGAAGGTGACGGGGCGGGTTGTCCATACCCCAGTCCCGCGTATGGGGATGGGGACGGAAAGGGAATGGGGAAGACTAACACTATGGCCGTAAGGCTTTTCGTCTCATCAGCTCTCCTCTTCTTACTGATAGTCTTCTACCTCTTAAATTCCACCGCCATGTTGCCTCTCGTTCTATCTTCTATCGATATTTTCACGCTGACTGCTCTTCTGAACTTGCTACCTGCCTGCCTCCCCCCCTCCCGCGGCCTCGCCACGCACGACTTTCTACTCAAGCTCATCCCTTTACTGTCCAAATCCCTTACGCACGAGTTAATCAGCATTTTCACTCTTTCATCCCTCACGCTGGTAAACTCTGGAACAATTTTCCTTCATATGTATTTTCTCCTACCTACGACTAAGTTGAACTCATTCAAGAGGAGGGTATCAGGACACCTCTCCTCTCGAAATTGACCTATCTTTCGGCCACTCCTCTTGACTCTTTGTAGGAGCAGTGAGTAGCGGGCTTTTTTCTCATTGTTGTCTTCTTTTTTTTGCCCTTGAACTGCTTCCTCTGCTGTAAAAAAAAAAAGACTACTACTACTATTATTACTACTGTTACTCCTACTACTACTGCTACTACTACCATTACTACTACTATATGCGTACTCTTTATAAATATTAAACTATTTATTTAATCTCTTCAAATGCAATAACCTACAGTCCTACGCTTTATTAATTTCCAGTATCAGCACCAACACCAAGAACAGAAGACCTATATATCCGATACCATTTAAACAATAAACAACACATTGTTAATCTTCAGTATGAAACAACAACTGAACATTCATTACTCTTAAACACACACCTACACAAAGCTCATATTTTCGTTACCACTAAAACAATAATCTATACCTTTTTACTCTTCAATATGTAAAAACAACTACTAAACATTCGCTACGCTTAATACACAATAAACGCTTATATATTCATTATCTTTAAACCGATCTATACATTTTTGATCTTCGGTTGCAAGAAACACCAAACGAGGGTAACAAACTGCAACCGGGCAACTCGATTCTTCACTTTTCGATATCCCCAGAAAACTCTTGTATGCTCTTTATCATTAAAACGTCACCATATTCAAACTTTCTCTTCAGCATCAAGAAACAACTACTGATTATATAACTATTTACTTTTCAATACCCCCCCCAAAAAATCTTATATTCCTTATCATCAGCCTACACATTTTACCTCTGGAATATCAACAAACAAGACACGTAACTTTTCAGCACAAAAAAATAAACTCTATATACTTGGTTCTGTGGCCTATAAAGGGAGGGGTAGAGGGGTACTCGGTCATGGCCCCTCCTTACCCTGCCTGTTACTCTGTTTAATAATGTCTTGTTTAATAAAAAGAACACGAAATAATATGGCTATCCACAAATTTTTATTATACACAGTAGTAATATTTTGAGGCTCGTAAGACTTGCCACCTCCCTTCCCGCCCTCTCTTTCTCATGAGCATATACGTCACTGATAAGATCTATTTGACAACACTAAACTAAATAGTCATGCGCTTCAACAGCAGTAAAATATATATTCATGACTCATATTAGGTCCGTATTCTCAGACGCCTTTAGCTCTTACAACAAATGCTTCCAAAGTCCACAAAGAAGATTAGTCGGTTTCCACGTTCATGGTGCAGAAGCCTTGTCAAACTATCCTTAGGCTCATAAAAATACCAAAAGAAATACCTACAATAACCTCTACGAAAGCCTGATCATATGTGTGTTTGTATAAGCCACGTAATGTTTGAGAGTATGAATCTATCACATATAACATTAGCATTCAACAAATCAATCAAAAAGGAGAAATGAAGTGACGAGTTGAGCTAAATGAAAACAGTTAACCCGGAAGCAGTGGGGATCATGTTTCTTAATGGTTCCTTTAAGCGAGAAAAATGAGTAAAAATCATCACCCACACAAACCATTTAATAATACATATCAAAGCACTTGTGATCAGTTTATGCATCATCTATTTTTGGGGGTTTATATCATGACACAAATTTGGCCCGTCGCTGCTACACGGTGAAGCCACAAATTTGGCCCGTCGCTGCTACCGGGTTAAGAATCTCTCCGCTAAGTACCTCAAATTAGAGTCGCCTCTCCTTAAACCTGATAACTGGTAAAAAAAAAAAAAATTCAAAAAAAACACAATAGTTAACAGACTGACCGCTAGATGGCAGGCGATAAGTCCCTCTCCTTAAACCTGATAACTGGTAAAAGTGACAAATTAAGAAAAATGACAATAAGTTAACAGACTGACCGCTAGATGGCAGGCGATGCGACGCGACACCTCAATTAACTCGCACCTCTAACTATGTCCGACTCTGCTTAAACCTGATAACCGATTAAAGTGACACAAATTAAGAAAAACTACAATAGGTTATGAATCTGACCCCTAGATGGCAGACGACTCGACGTGACACTGTAAAAAAGAAAAAAAATGTCCATCTGTCACTAACATGTCCCATTAAATAGACGCTCAACTCTCCTCCCCGAGCCTAATAACTGATCAAATTGACATAAGTTGAGAATCTCGCCGCTAGATGGCAGGCGACACGACGTGACACTGTAAACAAGATAAAAACTCCATCTGTCACTAACTTGCACCTCTAATTAGACGCTCAACTCTCCTCCTCAAACCTGATATCTGATAAAAGTGACGCAAATTAAGAAAAACGACAATAAGTTGAGAATCCCGCCGCTAGAGGGCAGGCGTCGCGAGCTCCTCCCAGCCATCCGTCCTCCCACGTTCATATTTCATTAACTTTGGCCTCCGATCATACGTCCGGCTTTCCTCAGACCTGATAGCCCTCGCGTCTTTTTACTACCTTAATGGATTCTCCAACTTTATCTCGCATTAAAACTTATGTCGCATTTTTAAAGTAGGTTAATTAATGAGAAGTGTGTGCGGGGCGGCGGGCGAGGAAGAGGAGGAGGAGGAGGAGGAGGAGGAGGAGGAGGAGAATGGGGAGGAGGAGGGGAGGAGGAGTAATGGTGGTGTGCTCTGACAGTCTGTATGGGGGTGAAAGGGGAGGTGAAGATAGTGTGTATTCGGAGTGATATGTTATGGGTGGGTAAGGGTGTGACCGTGGTGTGGTTAGGGTAGGGAAGGGGCACGGCAGGATGGTTTGGTGTGGTGGAAAAATTGGTTGGGGCGATGTTAGCAAAAGGTGGTGTAGGGTGGGGTGGGTGGGGAAAGAGTTAAGTGGGCTGGTGTGGGTGGGGAATGGGTGGGCTGGTATGGGGTGAGTAGGGAAGGTGCGGGGTGGGGTATTGTCAGTGGAATGATGTGGTTTGAAAAGAGCGGGGTGGAGTAGGGTGGAGTAGGTGGAATGATGCGGGTGGGAAAGAGCAGGGTGGGGTGGGGTGGATGGATGGAGGGTGGAGTGGCGGAGCATTGAATCTTACAAATTAATTTTACGTCCCAGAAAATGTCTCACGCACGAAGCACCTGAAAGAGCTCGGAGACAGGAGAGTGGTGGCGGGAAAAGTGTGGCCAGACTGCATCAGAGGGTGTTCAGGACGGGGATCAAGAAGAGGAAGAGAGTGAAGGCAGAGACAGTGAGTGATCAGGTGTCAGTGTGTGACGGATGACTCTTTTTTTTTACTACAAAGGAGACAGCTCAAGGGCACAAAAAAAGGAAACAATAATAAAAAAATGCCCGCTATTCGCTGCTCCTAAAAAGAATCCAAAGAGGTGGCCGAAAGAGAGGTCAATTTCGAGAGGAGAGGTGTCCAGATACCCTCCTCTTGAAAGAGTTCAAGTCGTAGGCAGGAGGAAATGCAGATGAAGGAAGATTGTTCCAGAGTTTACCAGCGTGAGAAATGAAAGAGTGAAGATGCTAGATAACTCTTGCATAAGGGGTTTGGACAGTATAGGGATGAGCATGAGTAGAAAGTCGCGTGCAGCGGGGCCGCGGGAGGGGGGGAGGCATGCAGTTAGCAAGTTCAGAAGAGCAGTCAGAGTGAAAATAACGATAGAAGATGGAAAGAGAGGCAACATGGCGGCGGAAATTAAGAGGTAGAAGACTATCAGTGCGTGGAGTGGATGGATGAGCCGGGACAGGCGCTGCTGGATGAGTGGCAGAGAGACCGTTTGGCTGAGAAAGTAAAAGTCTGTATTCTTAGACGCTTCCGACTCTCACATCAACATTTCTGAAGGCCCCCCCCAAAAAAGAGGTTAAATGCGTTCTTATGAGTGTTTCTTTTCTCAGGTTCATGGTACAGAAGGCTCGTCATACTGCCACCAGAATCAGAAAACTACCCCTAGTCTCGTCAAACAACCACCAGAGTCTGAAAACTGCCCCTGGAAAATTCTACAGCGTCTACGAAAACCTTGTTAAATGTGCGTGTTTGGGTGACGAAATGTTTAATAATATGTCCTATAGTCCAGCCATATTGAAGAAAAGAACAAATGGCCGAAAAACATAAAGCTTCAACATTTGCGGTTTCCTGAAGGATAACAAAACAAATCAAGAGATCCCCTCACTGCGGGCGGAGAAGCCCCTTCCTCCTCTGGGAGAGAAGCCTCCCTGCGGGGGTGGGGGGATTCGTGGTGCAGTGGTTAGCACAGTCGGCTCGCACCCGAGAGAGCCCGGGTTCGATTCCCGGGCAGAGTGGAAAATTTTGGCCGGCTTTTCCGATACCCTACGCCCCTGTCCACCCAGCAGTGAATGGGTACCAGGTATTAATCGGGGGTTGTGTCCCGTCTCCTGGGGTCTGTTCCCTTCTCCTATAATTCCTTTCCCTTCTGTTTCTCTCCGGCATATGACCACAGATGTTGCGCCGACTAAACGAAACTTTCCAACTTTTTCCCTGCGGGGGATCACTTTTACTAAACTTTCATTAGTTTTCAAAACGGTTCATTGAAGGAGAAAAATATTTTGAAGTAAAAATACTGGAAATGAAAGTTTGCACACGATTGTTCTAATTTTTTTTTTACCCTATTTTTCCTTTCTAAACAAGACTGAAGACGAGTTTGACCGTCAATCAAAATAATTGCATCTCGCGATTACTTGTCCGCCAATAACTCTCAAACGACTTATTATTCTTCGTTAAAATAGCATGAATGAATTCATTGAGTGAGAGAGTCTATATTTAGTTACGGAAACACACTGAAAAATAAAAGTAAAAAGAAAACTGACTACATCACATTTTTTTCCCCCGCCGCGCTTCCTACAAGTTATCTAAGTTTTATTTTTATTATACGACGAAATATTTTCCTTGCACTTTAGGAAGTTATAAAACTTTCCTGCCGGCAAGGAACACAGCAGCAAGGGAGAAGAGTGTTTAGGAAAAGTGCTTCGGAAGCCGTTCTGAACGCCTGAGAACGAACGAGTAAGTGGCCGACCCTCCGCTGGAACAATAATAAATTCGCAGTAAAGCAAGACTGAAAGAGACGCACTTCAAGCGAGGGAATAAGTGACGCACTAAATATTAAGTAATGTAGTCACGACAGCCTTCCCTTCTTAACAAGATACTCAATTGGAGTAGAAAGTATAAATGACTTACATTTAGATATTCAACCGTATCTACTATATAGTAATTATTCAAAACAATAAGAAAAACGTAGAGTGAAGATTTCTCTATCTTCACTCTTAAGTTTTTCTTATTGTTTCTTACTGTATTGTTTTCTTATTATTTGTCTTATTGTTTGACAGTAAAGGCTCCATATAGACACTTTCAAGAGAAGAACTTTTACGAGGGATAGAAGGTGAAACAGATATCAATGATCACCGTCATCTGTAACAACAATACAACAGAACTTCAGGACAGGGATACAGATGACTCAGATTTAAAATGGGGTATATTCATCTTTACCTGGTGTCACCAGCGATTTGGCTTTTGTGCCCCAAAAGCTTGAACTATACTTTTAATTATCGTAAATTACCTGTGTTTCTCTGGGACTTGTAACAATTACACTTCAATACAATAAGTAACACTCTTGTTATAAAAATGTAGGTGATCATTCTCGTTGTTTTATTTATTTGTAAACGAGAAAAAGTAAATGCCGTGCGGAGGCCAATTCTCATAAAAAATCGCTCCTGCATGAAAGCCCTGCGAAGTCAAGCAGATATGGGCTATTTAAAAAATTCTATTTACGTTACAATATTATCTGTATATCTATATATATATTATATATATATATATATATATATATATATATATATATATATATATATATATATATATATATATATATATATATATATATATATATATATATATATATATATATATATATATATATATATATATATATATATATATATATATATATATATATATATATATATATATATATATATATATATATATATATATATATATATATACATATAAAACATTAGGGCGTCAGACATCTCGACAGAAAGCGTAGCCTCCATTGTTTGATCTCCGTGTACGACACCGCGGCTTCCCCTCCAAAAGTGTTCCTCTCCACCCACAACTCCTGGCCTTAAGCGCCATCACCTTTGACCTGCCCACGCTCCTGGTAGCGGCAGGCGTCCACCCAAGGTCTTGGTTCATCTCACATAACAACAAGGAATCAGTTGAGGGCGGAGTACAATATGCTGGGTGCTGAAGCCGGTGACCTCACGGAGACACGACACAAACAGCCGGCCTTCCTAGTGTTGTGGGGGAGGGGGTTGTCGAGATGCCTGACGCCCTAATGTTTTTGATAAATTTCGCCTAAGGCAACATTAAAAAAAAACATAAGAACATAAGAACGTAGGAGTCTGCAAGAGGCCGGTAGGCCTGTACGAGGCAGCTCCTTTCAACCTAAGCTCCCGTGTGTCTAACCCCACCTAATATCACTGTCCATGAATTTGTCTAATCTATTTTTGAATGTGACACTTGTATTGGTACTCACCACACGACTGCTAAGCCTATTCCACTCATCCACCACCCTGTTAGTAAACCAATTTTTGCCTATGTCCCTGTTGAATCTGAATTTATCCAGTTTAAACCCATTACTTCGTGTCCTACCCGGTTCTCTTACCGACAAAACCTTATGAATGTCTCCCTTATTAAAGCCTTTCATCCATTTATAAACCTCGATCATGTCTCCACGCACCCTTCGCCTTTCTAGAGAATGCAAGTTTAACTGTTTGAGTCTTTCCTCGTATGGCAAGTTTCTCAAGCCCTGAATCATCTTAGTCATCCTCCTCTGCACCGATTCTAACATTTTGATATCCATTTTAAAGTAAGGTGACCAGAACTGAACTGCATAGTCAAGATGAGGTCTAGCTAATGCTAAATATAGTTTGAGGAAGACTTCGGCGCTTCTGTTGCTTACGCTCCTTGAAATAAATCCCAGTACCCTATTTGCTCGATTTCTAGCTTGAATGCATTGTGCCCTTGGACGGAGATCAGAGCTCACTAAGACCCCTAAATCTCTCTCGCACCCAGACCTGCTTATGAAGGTGTCATTTAAGCAGTAGTTATGTGAGGGTTTGTTCCTACCTACACTCAGAATACTGCACTTCCGTACATTGAACTCCATCTGCCATTTATCCGCCCAGTCATACAATCTGTTTAGTTCATCCTGGAGAATACTAGCGTCCTGATCCGACTCAATTACTCTACCGATCTTGGTATCATCTGTAAACTTACTGATGTCACTACTAATTCCTGTATCTAAGTCATTGATATAAATAATATACAAAAGTGGACCTAATACCGAACCTTGTGGGACCCCACTCGTAACACATCCCCAGTCAGATCTTTTACCATTGATTTGCACTCTTTGCTTCCTATTGCTAGGCCACGCCTTGACCCAGTTCAAAACTTTACCCTCTACTCCGTAAGCCTGTAATTTAAGCAACAGTCGTTGGTGAGGAACTTTGTCAAAAGCTTTACTAAAATCAAGATAGATTACATCTTAATTTTCATCTCTGTCTACCGCCTCAAATACTTTATTGTAGAAGGACAAGAGATTGGTGAGACATGACCTACCTTTTGTGAACCCATGCTGCGAGTCGTGAATTAAGCTATGTTTCTCTAGATGCTCCCGAATGTTCCTGGCTATTATGGACTTCAGCATCTTGCCTATAACCGAAGTTAAGCTAAGTGGGCGATAGTTTGAGGCAGCTGACCTGTCCCCCTTTTTGAAAATCGGCGTCACATTAGCTACTTTCCATAGGCTGGGCACATAGCCAGTATTTACCGACATCTTAAAGATGTCGGTTAGTGGGTCACTGAGTATATAACCTAATTCCTTTAATACCCTCGGAAATATCCCGTCAGGACCTGGCGACTTGTTCTTCTTAAGCTTATCTATCTCATCCTGAACTACTTGCCTGGTAATGATTATATCCCTCAATTTATCGCCATCCCCGCCCTCGTACACCTGAACCCTTTCCGGAATAGTCGTTCGATCCTCTTGTGTGAGTACTGAAAGGAAGTAGTCGTTCAGCAATGTGCTCATATTTTCGTAATTTTCCACTAGCTCCCCTGTGTTTGTTTTCAGCGGTCCAATTTTCTCCCTTGTTTTTGTTCTATACATCTGAAAGAAGCCCTTAGGATTACTTTTCGCCTCATTTGCTACTTTGATCTCATCATTCCTTTTTGCTATCCTGGTGTTTTTCTTCACTAATCTAGATAGTTCGACGTACCGGCCCCTGAGATGTGTTTCACCATTCTTTATTTTCTGATAAATTCCCTTCTTTAACCCTATCTCGTGTTTTAGTCCACGAGTCATCCACTTAGGGTCATTGTTTCCCACTCTACTATTGCTCTAACTAAATTATTGTAAGACATTTCTACCTGGTTCTCCTGGCTCTCCATCCCACAGTTCTGGCCCTCAAGAATCCCTAAATTATCCCAGTTTACCCCTTCAAGATGTCTTCGAAGCCCCTCGTAATTTGCTCTTCTAAAATCTGGCACTAACACTGGGTTTGGTTCGCGGGTTACCGCCCAGTCTAAGCTGAAACGAACCGTTCTGTGGTCACTATTTCCTAACTCTCCGCCCACCTCCAACTCATGTAGCAAGTTTCCATTATTAGTTAGGACTAAGTCTATCTCCTCTTATCTCCTCAGTCTTGTCAGCCCAGTAAGTATTAACTTATTTATATAGACTTCATAACAAGAAAATCCTGGTCACCAGGTAGGTCCCCCCAGTCTATATTCCTATAATTTTAAGTCCCCCATTACAATAATTTTTTTTTTCGACTCGCCTCGCCCTCTCCTGTAATAAAATATACTGTGTCCTGCCTATTAGTTGGCTGGGCTGTACAAAACTCTCTAGTTAGTTTTTCTTTCCTTTGTAAACGTCCACCCAAACTGATTCTGAATCCATATTAGTTTTGACTGAATTGTTAACTACATTTTAGAGTGAGTCTTTAACATATAGCGCAACTCCCCCCCCTTTCTGCCTTTCTGTCTTTGTGAAACATCTGATAACGTTATTTCAAAAATTCCTAAAAAAATCTTCTTGGCAGTGTTATCCATGTCTCACTGATCGCTTATTATGTCAAATTTTTGAACAAAGCTCACCCCTTGGTAAGTCTATCTTGTTTCTGAGGCTCCTGCTGTTAGTATAGAAGATTTTTAGCCCGCCCTCTGTTACTCCCCTATAATTACTTCTGAGTTGCCTGGTTGTATTATGAGCTAGATGTCCTCTCTCATTACTCCTCCCCTCCTCGTCTATACTAAAAAATCCCTCAGGGTACTAAGTGCTCACTCAAGGGAGTCTGAGAGAACCTCAACACCCTTGAACGTCAAGTGTATCCCGTCACGGGCGTAAAGGGCGTCGTTGCCAAAGAAGAGGTCCCAATTGTCGACGAACAGCCACCCATTCCGCTCGCAGTGCTCAGCAAGTCTGCTGTTCACTGCTATCCCCCTGGACAGGCATCCATCGACAACGCCCCTCCTTGGCAGGACGCCACACACTACTGGCGACCCACCAGCGTCTCTTATCCTACCTAACAATTCCCTAAAACGCCGGAGAAGGTCCTCGCTTGGCACACGGGAAACGTCGTTTCCGCCACATTGATACACCCACGGCAGGTACTCAATATTGTAATGAATACGATTTTTTTTAAAGCCCATTTCTGCTTAATATCGTAGGGCTTTCATGTAAGAACGATTTTTGATGAGGATAGGCTTCCGCAAGGCATTTGTTTTCTCTCGTTTATAAATAAATAAAACAACGAGAATGATCAGCTACACTTCTATTAACAACAGTGTCACTTATTGTATTGAAGTGTAATTGTTACAAGTCCCAGAGAAACACAGGTAGTTTACGATAATCGAAGGAACATTTCAAGCTTTTGGGGATTCAACAGCCAATTCGCTGGCGATACCCGCTGGGTGGCAACTCTGAATATACCCCATTAGTAACTGTTTAGTACGGGAACACTAAAGACACAGGATGCATTTTTGCCCATAGTATATATTCATTCGTATCAAAGGAGACAGCTCAGAGGTAAAACAAAAACAGAACAATGGCTGTTATGCTCTTCGTCCACAAACAGATGACAGAAGGATTTCCGAAAGGTAGGAGGAGTCTCTATAACCGTAAACTCTAAAAAAAAACTTTGAGACAAACATTAAACATCAAAGGTATTAATATTCCAGATACAAGAAATCAACCCAAATGTTCCTTAAATGCAAGAACCAAGCCAAAACAACCCTCAAATACAAGAAACCCGCCCAAACGACCTCCCTCAATCCGCAGTCAAGCCCTCATCACGCAGCACACCTCAGCCAAGGCCTCGGCGCGGGGGTAAGTGAGGCTATAAGTGGCCGACTTTCCCGCGGGACCGAGTTAGCGTCCCTCACCGCGGCTCCTGAGAGGATAAATCTCCGCTCTTAACTCCCTGCGTTCACTAAGAGGCAGCAGCGGTGACAGGTGCTGGGTGAGAGAGTGAACAGAGGCACGCGAGGCACGGCGGTGTAAGTGTATCTAAAAGCATTAAATAGAAGAAAAAAGGAATAAAAAAGAAAAGAAAAAAATGAAGTTCGTATTCTTAAACGTTTCGGTTAACACCCACATTTTTTTTTTTTACAACAAAGGGGACAGCTCAAGGGCACAAAAAAAGAAACAATAATAAAAAAAAAGCCCGCTACTCGCTGCTCCTAAAATAAAAAGAATCAAAAGAGGTGGCCGAAAGAGAGGTCAATTTCGGGATTAGGCTTTCCTCGAAGTTGTATTTCCATGGGTTGTTTTATAAGTCGAGTGATGTTTCGAAACGGTTTCTGCACCATGAACGTGAAAAAAACCCATGATAATCCGACTAATCTCCTTTGTGACCTTTGGAGATAATTGCTGCAAGGGCCGAAAGCGTCTCAGAATACTGGCCTAATTAAGTGTGTGCAAGGCCAGTATATATTGATAATCGCATCACCCCATCAGTATTTCTAACTCTTTTTAACCTGTCCGCTGCGATTGGCACGGATTTGGCTTTTACTGGTAGCCTGGTAACATATAGTCCCATGTCTTTCTCTGCCTCTGTGGTGGATAGTGGAGTGTTTCCCATGTGGTATTGGTGTGCTGGATATCCCTCCCAAGGTGCAGGACTTAACATTTTTCTTCACTGAATTGTAGGAGCCACTTTTTGTTCCATTCCTGTAGCTTGGTGATGTCTTCTAGTAGGGAATCCACAGTTAAGGGGTTAAAGGCTTTCGTAGATTTTGTGGTGATTTCATTGGACGGTTTCATAAATTCAGTGTTATTTTGACAATGTTTCTGCACTATGAACGAAAAACGCACCCCTGAGAACCTGATATATCCTCTCTGTGGTCTTTGAAAATCGTCATCGTGGGAGCAGGACGCGGCGGAAAATCTGCACCAGTATTCTCAGACGCTTTCGGCTTTGTACATGTTCGTAGTATCGTATTATGTATCTCTGTAAATGTGTTTGTAGGTTTATAATTCTGTGTATGCGTTATATTCTTGTGTCTGCTCTTGTCTAGTATCTCTGTATGTATTATGATGTTTCTACACTGACTTCTATCTCCAGTTCTCGAAATTTCCGTGTAATGTTCTCCATACCTCTCATGTCCTTTCCTTTCCTTTCCTTCATAAAACAGCAAGCAGTCCGCCCGGCGCCCCTCTTTCTTCTACTTTCACTCTGTTTACTTCACCCCCTTTTTATCTTCCTCTCATGCATTTGATTTGTTTAGCTTAGGTTAGGCTAAGTCATATATATGTACCCTTCCCCCCCTCCTCTGTAAATATCCCCCATCTTTAATCAATAAAAATCTGAGTCTGAATCTCTCACAAAGGCTAGAAAGGTGATAAGTCGGGTTCTCTTCAGTGTTTTTCTCATTCATGGTGCAGAGGCCTTGTCAAACTACCACTACGCTCACAAAACTACCCATGGAAATACTCACAACCTCTACGAAAGCCTTATCAAATATCCCAGACGCTTTCGGTTCACAGCACATAGGTCACAAAGGAGATTAGTCGGATTCTCATGAGGTTTTTTTTTCACGTTCATGGTGCAGAAACCTCGCTAGATTTATAAAACAACCCATGGAAATACTAACACAACTCCGAGGAAACCCTAATCAAATGTGGGTGTTAACCGAAACGTTTAAGAATACGAACTTCATTTTTTCTTTTATTTTTTATTATTTTTTTTCTCCTTTTTTTCATCTATTTAATGCTTTTAGGTACACTTAAACCGCCGTGCCTCGCGTGCCAGCAAAAGTTTCCCAAGGCCACAAAGCAGATTAATCGAGCTATCAAGAGTACTTTTCACATACATGGTGCAGAGGCCGTGTCACTAGGCTCATCAAACTACCCAATTGAAATACTAACACAACCTTTATACCAACCCAATACTAACACAACCTCTGCGAACGCCTTATCCAATGTGTGTGAGTGAGCCTCGAAATGTTTGCAAATAAGGACCAGGGACCAAAGTGTTAATCCTGAGGTGAACGAGGTCTGCTGCGTCGCGGTTGAAAGGTGGTGCATGCAGGTGAGTAAATGACTAATCAGACCCAGGTAATCAGGTAAGTAAGAAGGTAATTGTAAGGTCAATCAGACTAACGGTAGGAGCAGAAGCAGGAGCAGGAGGAGAAGGAGGAGAAAGAAGACGAAATGGAACAGTTAAAGGAGGAGCTGAACGGAGGTATGAGGTGGAAGGAGAGAAGGAGGGAAGGAAGGAAGGAAGGAAGGAAGGAAGGAAAAAAGGAAGGAAAGAAAGAAGAATGAAAGAAAAAGAAACAAAAGAAAAAATTAACGAAGGAGAAAAGCAAAGAAAGAATGAAAGAATGAAGAAAGGAATGAGGGACAGAAAGAAGGAAGGAAGGAAGGAAGGAAGGAAAGTACGAATGAAGGAAGGAAGAAAGAAGGAAGAACGGAAGGAAGGATAAAATACATGGAAAATATATGAAGGAAGGAAGGAAGGAAGGAAGAAAATTACGAATGAAGGAAGGATAAAATGGAGAATAAATGAATGAACCAAGGAAGGAAGGAAGGAAGGAGGGGAAGTACGAATGAAGGAAGGAAGAAGGAAGAACGGAAGGATGGATAAAATGGAGAATAAATTAATGAATGAAGGAAGGAAGGAAGGAAGAGAGAGAGAGAGAGAGAGAGAGAGAGAGAGAGAGAGAGAGAGAGAGAGAGAGAGAGAGAGAGAGAGAGAGAGAGAGAGAGAGAGAGAGAGAGAGAGAGAGAGAGAGAGAGAGAGAGAGAGAGAGAGAGAGAGAGAGAGAGAGAGAGAGAGAGAGAGAGAGAGAGAGAGAGAGAGAGAGAGAGAGAGAGAGAGAGAGAGAGAGAGAGAGAGAGATTTACATAGATAGATCTACATAGAAAATCAGACCACACAGACCCCATGGTCCAGACTAGGTGGTCTGTCCTTAAACCTAAGTGACCCCACATTAATCAGAAGGCTCCAAAACGTTGCATTTCTACTCTAGTTGATATTAAGTTGAAGGAAGTGACGGTCGAGCTTATTTTTGAAGGAGTCAATCGTGTTACACTGGACCACTGATGGTGGAAGCTTATTCCATTCTCGCACTACAACGTTGGTGAAGAAAAATTTGGTGCAGTCTGAATTTACTTGTCTACATCTGAGTTTTACGCCATTGTTCCTCGTACGCAAAGTGTCATCGATCATAAACAATGTTGATCTGTCTACATTCGTGAAACCATTAAGTATTTTAAAACATTCGATCAGTTTTCCTCGGAGGCGACGTTTCTCAAGAGAGAACATGTTAAGGGTAGAAAGCCTTTCTTCGTAGGATTTGTTGCGCAAGGAAGGGATAATTTTCGTTGCCCGACGCTGAACACCTTCTAATTTAGCAATATCCTTTGCATGGTGGGGAGACCAAAACTGTACCGCATACTCCAAGTGGGGTCTGACTGAACTATTATAGAGCGGGAGTATTACATCTTTATTCTTGAATAAAAAGTTTCTTTTAATGAAGCCCAACATTCTGTTCGCTTTATTTGCTGCATCGATGCATTGCTGTGAGAATTTGAGGATTGACGCGATTTTGACCCCCAAGTCCTTGACGCATTGAACGCTTTTGAGTTTAACGCCGTGCATTTCGTAATCGAACTTCTTATTCCTCGTTCCAACATGAAGGACCTGGCACTTGTTTACGTTAAAGGGCATCTCCCATCTATCCGACCAAGCTGAAATTTTGTGCAAATCCCCTTGGAGGCTTTGCCTGTCTTCGTCAGTGAGAACCGAGTTACCAATCTTTGTGTCGTCTGCAAATTTACTAATGCGATTATTGAGTCCAACATCAAGAGAGAGAGAGAGAGAGAGAGAGAGAGAGAGAGAGAGAGAGAGAGAGAGAGAGAGAGAGAGAGAGAGAGAGAGAGAGAGAGAGAGAGAGAGAGAGAGAGAGAGAGAGAGAGAGAGAGAGAGAGAGAGAGAGAGAGAGAATGGGTGGAGAGCAGAAACTGCAGACAAAAACTCCCTTCTGCTTGAGCAAATAAATAGCGATGTCGGATTATTTTTAGCTTCCGTCATACCGCACTTCTCCTCCTCCTCCTCCTCCTCGTATACTATAATTACGCACATACAAACGACCCTCCGCGGAGACTCGAGGCGCAGTATATCTTCTCTTATGAAGGTTAACCTCTCGTCATCATCTTGTAATTAGCGTTAATTATGAAGGGTTATAAATTGCTTACGCCGAGGATCTCTTCCGGGCAGAACTTGACCAGGCCGTGATGGGTGTAATTTGGAGGAGGAGGAGGAGGAGGAGGAGGAGGAGGAGGAGAAGGATTAGGAGGAGGAGGAGGAGCAGAGTTGTAGCGTTGACAAAGGGAGTTAGGGGCTAAGGAAATACGAAAAGGTGAAGGCAAGGGACAGGAAGGAGGCGGAAGAAGAGGTACCGATGAAGTTGACAGGGATGATGATGGATTGAATTAGGGAGAAGGGAGAAATGATGGACAGGGGAGAAGAAGGTAAGGAACGTTGACAGGATAGATGACAGACTGAATGAGGGAAGAGAAAAGTGGTGATCAGGGAAGGGAGGTAATGGGTGTTGACAAGGGAGATGACAGACTGAATGAGGGAAGAGAAAAGGGGTGACCAGGGAAGGGAGCTAATGGGTGTTGACAAGGGAGATGACAGGGTGAAGGGGAGAGGGAAGTAAGGATGACCTGTGGGGAGAACGTAAAGGGTTTTGACACTGGATTTGACAGGCAACATGAGGAAGAGGAAAGGAACAGTAGAAGTTGAGTGGATTGAAAACATTAACAAGGAATTTGACAGAAGGGGAAGAGATAAGAAGTGGCAGGGGGATGCTGTTGGAAGGGCTAGGGCAGAGGTAGTTGACAGAGAGAGAGAGAGAGAGAGAGAGAGAGAGAGAGAGAGAGAGAGAGAGAGAGAGAGAGAGAGAGAGAGAGAGAGAGAGAGAGAGAGAGAGAGAGAGAGAGAGAGAGAGAGAGAGAGAGAGAGAGAGAGAGAGAGAGAGAGAGAGAGAGAGAGAGAGAGAGAATGATAAAGTGATGAAGAGAGGGAAGGGACAGCAACTGGGGACAAGTGGAAGGGGGCGTTTGACGTTTATAGGGGTCATTGACGGGAGAAAGGATGGAAGTTAAGACTGGAGGAAAAGAGCGTTGACGAGGGGAGTTGACAAGGCGGCGGCAGATAGAGAGAGGGCAGAGGTGGGTTGATGGTGGTCCCCTGCCTGCCCCAACACTCGACCTATCCCCCAACCCCAAACACTAAGGTCCATATGAAGGGAAAAATAAATAAATGAGCGAAAATTGGAGATGAACGCTGTGAATGGCAAATGTTTTAATTTTTTCCATCATATAATTTCATGTACTAGGCTTGTAAGCATTTACTTACTACTGTGCATAACTAGATAATGTTTGTTTGTGGGGTGAAACTTTACGAAGCAGGTAGTGAAGAAACTTTTTTATTTCAAAGATTTCAAGACATCAGGCAGCCGTTTCATAGTTTCGATGTTGCAAAGTGTACAGAATCACCATACTTGAAAGCCGAAATTTAGAATACATAAAACTTTAGTCTACCCTCGGAGCGCCGTAATGCAACGCGGTGAGTCATTTCAACGTTTCGGAGCTTCAGTGCCAAACAATGCGACCCTTCGAGGCTTCACGTACGCTTCGAAACCTCACGTTGTTGGCCTCCACCGATCCGACGCATCGCTGAGCTCAGAGAAAAAAAAAAAGAAAACTTACTACGTTATTCTGATGAGACCAAGGATGGGAGGAGGAGGAAAGGAGAAGGAAAGGAAAAGGAGGAGGAAGATAAGAAAGAGAGAGAAGGAGGAGTGAGTGAGTGAGTGATTGAGTGAAGGAAGAAAGGAAGGACGACTAATTGATCAATATTTCTTGGCGCCGCAACAGCACTGGTCATATGGCGAGGAAGGAGGGAAGGGAGAAGGAGGAGGAAGAGAGAAGGATGGAGAAAAGCAGGCAGGCAGGCAGGTAAGCAGGATGGAAGGAAGAAAGGAAGGCAGGTAAGGAGAAGGAAGGAGGAAGGAGCCGGAAGTGGAAGGTGAGGAGGAGGAGGAGGAGGAGGAGGTAGGAGAAGTGATGTGTCGAGGCTTACAATATATTTCTTAAAGGGGAGAAGCCGGGAATGGGGGAAAACCAGGAAGAGGAAGAGGATGAGGAGCAGGATGAAGAGGAGGACAAAGAGGATGAGGAGGAGGAAGAGGAAGAGGAGGAGGGCTATAGCAAGGCGGTCTTCCGGGGTTGGGGTAGTTGCGGGAAGCTGGCTACCTGCACACTTAACCATAAACTGAAGTAATTTGGGAGATGAGATAAAAAAAAGTAAAGTGTGTGCTGGAGGGTTGTTGTTGTTGTTGTTGTTGTTGATGATGTTGCAGTTCTGGTTATTTTGTTATTGTTGTTAGTAGCGGGAGTGGTGGCGTTGATGGTGCTTTGTGAGGCGGTAGTGATGGCGAATTGGTGTTGTTCTTGGTGGTGTTGGAGGTGGTGGTGGTGATGCTGATATAGTGTTGATGGTTGTGGAGGTATTAATGGTGTTGTTATTGGTGGTGGTGGCGCTGGTGGTGGTGGTTTGTGGTGATGAATTGCTGCTTTCCTTGGTGGTGGTGGTGGTGATGAGTGTGTGTGGTTAGGTGGTGGTGTTGATGAGCGTGTGTGGTTAGGTGGTGGTGGTGGTGGTGTTGATGAGCGTGTGTGGTTAGGTGGTGGTGGTGGTGGTAGTGGTGATGATTTTTTTTTTTTTTTTTACAGCAGAGGAGACAGTGCAAGGGCGTAAAAAAGAAAAAGAAAACAATAATGAAAAAAAAAAAATCCCGCTACTTGCTGCTGGTTGATAACAAGAGCTAAAAATACGTTCATTGCCATCGAGGAAGGGAACAACACATGAAACACAAACTCAACCCTGCCAATGATGCAACACACTGAATAAAAAACAAATACAAAATAGAAAAAAAAAACACTTCATCAATAGAACGAATACTAGGTTCGTTTCATCACGGCTTACAAATGTTTCGGGAAAGTGCGTTAGAGATTCCGTTTCAAGTGTAGTGTTTCCCTTCGAATGATGAAACCTTGACATGAGAGGGAAAAAACGAGGAAGAAAAACGCGCAAGAAAAACGAGCATGGAAAGAGGGGGATAAAAATAACGTGCTTCCGGGAAAACTAATATTTACTTCAGCTGAATATATGTTTTTTTTCCTTTTCCGTTTCTTTTTTTTTATATTTCCGTCTGAATTCCTTATCTGTCGTGTCCGTGTTCATATTTATTTCTCTCCTTTATATTCTTATGACCGACAGGAGCGGTTAAATATCAACACACTTTTTTTTATATTCCGCAACTCTCATTTTATATAGCTTTTCTCTCTCCGTTGTTTTCCAAGAGCTTCCGGCTTAAATACCTCCCACTCTCCTTTCCTCTCTCCCTCCCTCCCTACCTACCTACTTACTTCTCTACCTATCCATCTACATACATCTTCATTTGTCTACCAACTCTACATTTTTGTCTGCCACGAAGAATAAAGAAGAGGAAGAGGAAGAGAAGAGAGAGAGGAGGAGGAGGATTGAGTGGGTGTTCACATTTATTTATCTTCTTTATATTTTTTTGAACGACACGAACGGTTAAATATCAAGTCTTTTTTCTATATTCTGCAACCATCATTAATCAACTATCAACTATCTTCCCTGTCTGATGAATTTACACCTACGTACCTCGCTATCATCCTTCTCCTCTGTCCTCCCTTGAGTTGATTTCTTGACTGTAAAAAAAAAAAAAAAGACCTTCTTGCCTGGTAATTAACTTGTCTGCATGCCATTTTACCTGTCTGCATATACGTGTACCTGTTTATATGCTTTCTAATCTCTATACCTGTATCTATTTATCTATTTATCTATCTGGCTGTGTCTGTATTAATCTATTTTCTTCATGCCTACCTGTCTGCCTGCTTTTCTATCTGTCTCTGTACCTGTCTGTCTGTCTATTTATCTGCCTTTCCGTTTACCTTACTATCTACATGCCTGTCTGTTTGTCTGTCTATCTCCCTGTCTGTCTGTCTGTCTGTTTACTTGTCTGTCTATATGCCTGTGTCTATGTCCGTCTATCTGTCTGTCCCTCTGTCTGGATGCTTTTTTTTCTGTCTGTCTGTCTGTCTGTCTGTTTACTTGTCTGTCTATATGTCTATCTCTATGTCCGTCTATCTGTTTGTCCGTCTGTCTGGATGCTTTTTTTCTGTCTGTCTGCCGGTCCGTCCGTCTGTCTGTTTGCCTGAGTCGTTTATAAGTGGGTTAAGGAAGGAGGGGTTTGCAGAGCCTAATTATAATAGTTTATCCTCCGTTACTCTTCACGGAGGGAGGGAACGAAGGGAGGAAGGGGGTACGGGAGGGTGAAGAAGGTGGGTGGTGGTGGTGGTGGTGGGGAAGGAGGGCGGTGAAGAAGGGGTTGGTGGTGGAGGTGCTGGAAGAGGTGGTGGTGGTGGTGGAGGTGGTGGAAGGGGGTAGAGTTAAATACGAAGCCCATCAATAAGAGCTGTGGAGAGTTATGTTATGCGAGGGCTTTACTTACGCCTTTATTTTTGGTCTCTCTCTCTCTCTCTCTCTCTCTCTCTCTCTCTCTCTCAGGAACGTGCATACATATACGAGAGCTAAATAAAAAATGGAAGAGAAAGAAAGAGACACACGCTTGAGAGAGAGAGAGAGAGAGAGAGAGAGAGAGAGAGAGAGAGAGAGAGAGAGAGAGAGAGAGAGAGAGAGAGAGAGAGAGAGAGAGAGAGAGAGAGAGAGAGAGAGAGAGAGAGAGAGAGAGAGAGAGAGAGAGAGAGAGAGAGAGAGAGAGAGAGATATGGACAGGCAGAGAGACAAAAATAGACAAAAAAAAACAGAGAGGAAGACAAACGGAAAGACACAGACAGACAGACAAACAGAGTAGCGGGCTTTTTTTTATTATTGTTTCCTTTTTTGTGTGCCCTTGAGCTGTCTCCTTTGTTGTAAAAAAAAAAAAAAAAATCATCATTCGGACCAAAACTGACCCCTGGCAATTTGGCAACATGACGTTCTCGCCCACCACACAATGTCTCATCCGCCTCCTCGTCTTCATCGGTCTAAGCCTGGCATCTAGAATGACCTCCACTGTTTTTCCCTTCATTGACTCTCGGAAAACCTTTGATCTGTCGGACCGCACCCCTACCATCCCTCAGGCCACAAACATCACCCTCCCGCGCGCCGCTTGACACCGCGGCCGCCTGAATCTTTGACCATGGACACCTCCAGGCAAGCGTCATCAGAGCACCGCCTCCATCCTCCGCCCTCTCCCTACTGTCGTGCTACAAGGGACGCGCATGAGACCTTTTTACTTTGTTTTTTACAGGGCAAGAAATGAAAATACAAACCATATATGAAGGAAGGAAGGAAGGAAGGAAAGAAGGAAGGAAAGAAGGAAGGAAGGAAGGAAAGAAGGAAGGAAGGAAGGAAAGAAGAAAAGAAGGGGGGAATAAAAGAGGGAAGGAGGCGAAAGTCAGTCATGTAAAAAGAGGATAGCTGGAGTGCCCAAAAGAGAGGGGCTAAGCTGACTGAAGAGGTGCCTTGATACTCCTCCCCTGAAAGAGTTCAAGGAAAGTTTCAAGGCAGGAGGAAATCAGGAGGAAGTTCAAGGCAGGGGGAAATCAGGAGGGAGTTCGAGGCAGGAGGAAATCAGGAGGGAGTTCAAGGCAGGAGGAAATCAGGAGGAAGTTCAAGGCAGGAGGAAATCAGGAGGGAGTTCAAGGCAGGAGGAAATCAGGAGGAAGTTCAAGGCAGGAGGAAATCAGGAGGGAGTTCAAGGCAGGAGGAAATCAGGAGGGAGTTCAAGGCAGGAGGAAATCAGGAGGGAGTTCAAGGCAGGAGGAAATCAGGAGGGAGTTCAAGGCAGGAGGAAATCAGGAGGGAGTTCAAGGCAGGAGGAAATCAGGAGGGAGTTCAAGGCAGAAGGAAGTACGGACGAGGGAAAGCTGTTCTCGTCCCCATTACCAAATCACTGCTGGCCGCTCCTCACCGCTGGATATATGTATCATGTAACCGACTCTAAAGTGGGCGTCACCATCAACAACAAAGCCGCGGCCTCTGATTACAGGACCCTAAAGGACATCTTCAACCGCCTGCAGAGCTGAGCGGAAGACACCCACGTCACCATCAACACCAGAAAGACTCATGGTGGTGATGCATTTCAACATCACCACGGCATCCCATCATCAGCTCAATGTGGTTCCCCATCCTCTATAGATTGTAGAGTTCACAAGACTGCTGGGTGTAACCTTAGTCAGTAATCTGAGCTGGGGGAAACACGCCACCACCAAGAGTCAAACATCACGGCAGCCACTATAAATGAAATTCACCTCTGCCAATACCGGGCTGAAGTGCACCGTTGCCAGATTATCGTACTCAGAGCATAGTGTTGACCGGTTTCTGACGCGTAACTATTGCCAAGAAACATCAGGAATTAACTATTTTAACGATAACTACAAATTAATCCCGTTATTGGGGCCCGGGAGACAGTTTTGGGGTCGGATATGGGTAAATGTTAGAGGCTGAGTACGACCATTTGGCAACGATGGGCTGAAGGCGTCCAAGAGGCCCCTTCTGTGAGCCTACCGGCGCTTTAGGCAGCACTTAGAAAAAAAATAAAGGCAACATCCTACAGACTCGCCATATTAATAAGACGCATGAAGTCGCATTGAGCACCTCAGCGGACGCTCCGAGGACAGCAGAAAATTCAGCCTTCGCGAGCTCCTGCACTCCTGCGTGGGCATCGTTCGTCAATATCACTATATTCGTCAGCTGATTGTGTTAGGACTCGAGCCTGCAAACCCATCCTGCCTGTATCCTCAGACGAGTTTGACTTTCACAAGTATTTCGAAAGGTCACAAAAGGGTATTAATTGGGTTCTCATGAGTGTTTTTTTACGTGTTCGCCTAAAGCGCCGGTAGGCTTTCTTCAAGGGCCTGGTGGTCGGCCCAAGCCCGTCATGGCGCAGGCAATTTTAATAGTGGCGCCATTGATTCTTGGCTCATGCTGCCCCCCGGAACTCATTCTTGATTCACTTGGACGGTTTCTTCTAGAGCCCGGGTTGGTGGGTGGCCTTCAGGACAGCATGTGGGTAGTCTTAGGCCACTCGGCGGTGACTGAAAAATCCCAGGTGGTAGCGTGGGGATTCGAACCCGCGTCGTCCAGCACGCGGTGAATGCAGGGCCCGCACGCTAACCACTCAGCCACCGCCTACCCATTCATGATGCAAAAGCCTCGTCAAGCTACCACTGGGCTCTAAAAATATATCCATGAATATACATTAAAAGTAACTGATAAGGTTCTGGTTCTCGCTCCTCGTTAATCCGCGACACCGACACCTTCTGTCCCCCCTTGACCCCGCCCCTCCCGCAGAACATGGCACCACAACACACTTCGGCCCGCACTGACTCGCACAAACAGATACAGAGTTATAATAGTGCAGTGCTTTCCGGGGTTAGGCTTTCCAACACCTCCCCGAACACTCGTCATTTATTGTTTTCCTGTCTATACTTTGTTTCTTTCATTGTGATTTTCCTTTGTGAATTATGATAATTTCCTTCCAGTACTATTTTCACATTTGTTTCCATATTTTTTGTCCACGGATGCCCCACTCCATAAGCCATTCATATTATCATTACTGTTATCAGATACACAAACAGACAGACAATTAAAAGAGATCAAGCCAATCATCATTATCATTGGACAGAAACAGACAAGCAGGCGTAGACAATCAAGAGAGAGATCATCATTAGTGGACACAGATTGGCAAACAAACATAAACAATCAGAAGAGAGATCAGGCTGGCGCTAATGAGAGGTTGCCCGCTAGACCCTTCCTCGTCAAGGCCACACTACTCACGGCTGGGAATGATCGCTATTTGCAGGTCATTAGTGTTATAAGACATGGACAAACAGACACTACTAGACAATCAAAAGAGAGGTCGAGAGTTAATGAGACTGCCCGCTAAACACCTCCTCGTCAACGCCACACCACTCACGGTTGGGAAAGGTCGCTGTTTGCAGGTCATTAGTGTTATAAGACATGGACAAACAGACACTACTAGACAATCAGAAGAGAGGTCGAAAGTTAATGAGACTGCCCGCTAATCACCACCTCGTCAATGCCATACTCCTCACGGCTGGGAATGATCGCTGTTTGCAGATCATTAGTGTTATTATACATGGACAAACAGATTTTACACAGACAGTCAAAAGAGAGGTCAAACGCTAATGACAGGCCGCCCGCTAATCACCTCCTCGTCCTCGTCACACTAATCACACCCACGCTAATTACCGCAGTGTGCCGGTCATTACATTAGCATGCCCTCACTAGGCCTCGCTGAACCTAATGATGCGGGTTTGCTCTCTGGGTCATTAAATTAAGCTCTGTCAACACGGACGGAGGAGGAGGAGGAGGAGGAGGAGGAGAAAAAACGCGCAAAGGCAAAGCGGTTAATCGACCCGTCAATTTACCCTTTTGTCCTGCGAGAGAGAGAGAGAGAGAGAGAGAGAGAGAGAGAGAGAGAGAGAGAGAGAGAGAGAGAGAGAGAGAGAGAGAGAGAGAGAGAGAGAGAGAGAGAGAGAGAGAGAGAGAGAGAGAGAGAGAGAGAGAGAGAGAGAGAGAGAGAGAGAGAGAGAGAGAGAGAGAGAGAGAGAGAGAGAGAGAGAGAGAGAGAGAGAGAGAGAGAGAGAGAGAGAGAGAGATAGAGAGAGAGAGAGAGAGAGAGAGAGAGAGAGAGAGAGAGAGAGAGAGAGAGAGAGAGAGAGAGAGAGAGAGCAAAAGCGTCGCTGATGGAGGCAGGTTCAGACAAGTTTATGGTTATGGTGGGTGGTGGATGGCTTGCCCCCCCCCCTCTCTATCTCTGGCTCTTGGTGGCTCTTTGTGGTTGAGGCCGCAACGACCCCGCGGAGGAAAGGTCGTTCGCGTCGTTTTTATCGTTAGGTCAGGTCACGGTGGGGTCGTTGCTTGAAAAGGGAACGGCTTATATCCTGACCTGCTTTCTGTTCCTTCTCCTCCTCTTCCTCTTCCTCTTCCTCCTCCTATTCCTCCTCCTCCTCCTCCTCATTCTCTTTCTCTTCATGATTTATCTTCCCCCCTCTTCAGTTAGTTTGTGGTTATGAGGGGTTTTGTTTGAGGAGGGAAGGGTATTGTGTGTGTGTGTGTGTGTGTGTGTGTGTGTGTGTGTGTTATGTGTGCGGTAGGGGAGAGAGTGCGCATGTTTATGTATGTATGTATGTATGTATGTATGTATGTATGGGTGGGGTGGGGTGTATGTATTACGTGTGTGTGTGTGTGTGTGTGTGTGTGTGTGTGTGTGTGTGTGTGTGTGTGTGTGCAGGCAAACAGGGGAATGGTGATGTCTTCCACTATAGGGTAAAGAGCTCACGTCATCAGCCACTTTATAGGCCTAAAAAAACGCTGCTTCCTCTACTAAGTGCCGCTCAGGCAGGGGAATCGAACCTGGACCAACAGTATTAAAAGTCGACATCTAATCCAGTGTTCTTTTTCCTTTATCGTGACCCAGCTATTATATTTTCTTTTTTATTATTATTTAACAGTAAAGGAAACAGCTCAAAGGCAAGAAACGAAGAGAAAAAACGTCGACTAATGCTTCACCGTGTATGCTCTTCCTTACCCTTCCCTTCCCTAGTCTTCCCCTACCTTTCCCTACCCTTCCTTACCCTTCCCTAACCTTCCCTACCCTTCCCTAACCTTCCCTACCTTTCCCTAACCTTCCCTACCATTCCCTACCTTTCCCTAACCTTCCCTACCCTTCGCTAACCTTCCCTAACCTTCCCTACCCTTCGCTAACCTTCCCTACCTTTTCCTAACATTCCCTACCATTCCCTAACCTTCCCTACCCTTCCCTAACCTTCCCTACCCTTCCCTAACCTTCCCTACCCTTCCCTACCATTCCCTACCCTTCCCTAACCTTCCCTACCCTTCCCTAACCTTCCCTACCCTTCCCTAACCTTCCTACCTTCTATCTTTCCCTACCTTTCCCTAATTTCCTCATTTTCCCTATCCTTCCCTACCCTTCCCTACCCTTCCCTAACCTTCCCTATCCTTCCCTGCCCTTCCGTACCCTTCCCTAACCTTCCCTACTCTTCCCTAACCTTCCCTATCCTTCCCTACATATGCCAACAGAAGGAGTGGCCAGAAAAAGAGGTCAATTTCGGATGGAAGGAGGAGGGAAACAAAGGGAGTGAGGGGGGGAAGAGCTGATGAAGTGGGAGGGAAGGGAGAGGAGTGATGGGTGTGAGGGAGGAGGGAGAAGGATGGATGGGAGGAAGGATAAAGGGAAGGGAGGTATAGGGGGGGCATAAGGAAGAGAGGAAGGGTAGAAAGATGGAAGGATGGGAGGAAGAGAGAGGATGAAAGGGAGGAAGGATAAAGGGAAGGGAGGTATAGGGGGAGTATAAGGAAGAGAGAAAGGGAGGGAGGGTAGAAAGATGGAAGGGAGGTATAGGGAGAATAAAGGGAAGAGAGGAAAGTAAGGAGGATAGAAGGATGGGAGGAAGAGAGATGATGAATGGGAGGAAGGATAAAGGGAAGGGAGGTATAGGGAGAGAGAGGAAGGGAAAGGAGTGATGGATGAGAGGGAGAGGATGGGAGGGAAAAAAGGAGGATTTTTTTTACAGGAGACAGTTCAAGGGCACAATAAAAGGAAACAAAAATAAAACAAAAAGCCCGCTACTCGCTGCTCCTAAAATGAATCCAAAGAGGTGGCCGAAAGAGAGGTCAATTTCGGGAGGAGAGGTGTCCTGATAAACGATGATCTTGGGCCCTTCCATCACGTGAAAGCTCTTGAATTTACTAAGAGGTGTGTGCGTCTCTTGTCCTCACTCTTGAACATACTCTTGAATTATTAAAGAGGTGTGCGTGTCTCTTGTATTTACTCTTGAATATACTCTTGAATTTACTAAGAGGTCTGCGCGCCCCTCCGTTAGGTTCTCATTCATCTGTTTGTGAAGCGGTAAAATTTTAAGTACTTTCCAAAGGCCTATTTTATGCCACCTGAAAACACCAAGAGCGGGGCGCCTCCCTCTCCCCGGTAATTAGTTATCTGTTATTGAGGAAGAGGCGACGTTCATTGAGGAAGAGGCGACGTTCTGAGTATCTTATCGCCCTGGCGCCGGCTTGTGCTTGTTCTGCAACACGTGAGACTTTCAACGAAGACCGGAGGGCAGGACGGGAGAGGTTATAACTTTAGCCATGACCGGAATCAAGCCCCGAACAGTGAGGTGGGATACACATGATCTACCATTTCGGCCAATAGATTATCTTTGGTCACTTTCCGTTATAGAGGCGCGGCTCGTATTCGAGGAGCGCTGACCAACACCACTGCACCACTAACACTGACACAAGGATAACAACAAGACTTAGAAAAGGGAGTTTGTTTGGTAACCTTCTATACACACGTCCATACCCCCCTCTCTTCTTTCCTACACACAGCAAAGCGTTTCCTAATGCATAGAAACACGGACAAAAGGGAGGGCAGGCGGTGGCTGTGTTATTAGCGTGTATTAGGTTCGCGTCCCGCTCGCCGCTTCATATAAGCTGCCAATTTTTCAGTCATCGTCGAGCGGCCTAAGACTACCCATATGCTGCCCTGTGACCACCTATCAACCCGGACACTAATGAAACTCTACAGAGGATCAAGTGTAGCTCCGGAGGGCAACAGCATGAATGGGGCCACTTTAATATACTTATCCGAGCCACTACCGGGCCGCGGCCGACCAACAGGCTCTTTAATGAAAGGATGCCACCGCCATAGGCCAAACGTATAAAATAAAACCACCAAAAAAAAAAAACAGAGAGGAGCTAAAATTGGATGTTATTAGCTTTCTGCATACAAAAGGGGCACGCATCACACACACACACACACACACACACACACAAATAAGCAACAACTGACACACATAACCGCTGCGTCCCTTCACACAAAGAACATAACATTACACTATCTCTAAACTCTCTCTCTCTCTCTCTCTCGCCCACCTGTTGCTCGATGACGCTGAGGCACTGGGAGTAGTTGGTCCAGCCGTCCCACAGCCACGCGCCGCTCACCCCGCACTCCCGGTACGCCACGGCTAGGGGGAAAACAGGGGAGATGAGGGGAAGAAGAGGGAAGACGAGGGAAGACGAGGGGAGACGAGGGGGGGGTGAGGGGGGGGAGGAGGGGGCAGCAGGGGGAGAACAGATGATGGGGAGATGAGGGAGTAAGAGAAGGAAAGGGGAATAAGGAAAGGGAGGGAAAGACAAGAAGGAACGAGAGAAAGGAGGAGGAGAGGAGAACACACAAGACAAGGGTGTGGGGAAGGGAAGGGGACATAACAAGGAGAGGGGAGAGAAAGGAGGATAAAGAGAAGAAACACAAGAAGTAAAGGGGTAAACAAAGGAAAATAAAAATAAAAACAAAATAAAAGAGGGCACAGGGGTAAGGAAAATAAAGAGGGAAAGGGGTTAAGAAAAGAGAGAATATCCATTAGTTTGATAGGAGGCGGAAAAATGGAAGGATGGAAAAAAGTGAAGAGGGGGAAGGAAAGAAAAAGAGAAGTGTTAGTTTAATAAAGGAGAGTGCAGAGAAGAGGAACAACGAAGGAGGGAGGAAAGAACAGAGTATGTTAGCTTGATTGAAGAAAGGGGAGGGAAGAAGAGGAAGGAGAAAGGGGGGAAGAAGGATAGCTGAAATAATAGGAATAGGAGAAGAAAGGAAAATAACGAAGGAGAGGAGAAAGATAAGAGTGTGTTAGCTTGATTGAAGAAAGGGGAGGGAAGAAGAGGAAGGAGAAAGGGGGGAAGAAGGATAGATGGAGTAATAGGAATAGGAGAAGAAAGGAAAATAACGAAGGAGAGGAGAAAGAACAGAGTATGTTAGCTTAATTGAAGAAAGGGGAGGGAAGAAGAGGGAGGAGAAAGGGGGGAAGAAGGATAGATGGAGTAATAGGAATAGGAGAAGAAAGGAAAATAACGAAGGAGAGGAGAAAGATAAGAGTGTGTTAGCTTGACTGAAGAAAGGGGAGGGGAAAAGAGCAAAGAGAAAGGGGGAAGAAGGAAAGATGTAGTAATAGGAATAGGAGAAGAAAGAGGAAAGAGGAAAGAAGAGTGTAAGCAAGATTCAAGAAAGTGAAGAGAAAGCAAAAAGCAAGGATAAAGAGGGAAAGAAGGAAGCATTAGTTTGATAATAGAAATACTGGAAAGAGGAAAGAGGAAAGGGAACAAGATGAGGAAAGAGAGAGGATAGGAAGTTTAGGGTTCAATAAAAAGAACAATAGCTTTTTAATTGAAGAAAGTGCAGTAGAGGGAAGGAAGAAGAAGACGAGGAGGAACGGGAAGGGTTAGGGGAGGAGGAAGAGGACGGGGAGGAAGGGAAGAAGGGGAAAGAAAAGAGGGGATTAGTTTTATAAGAAGGATTACACGGAAAGGGAGAGGGGAAGGAAGGGGCGTTAGTTTAAAAAGAAGAGAGAGAGAGAGAGAGAGAGAGAGAGAGAGAGAGAGAGAGAGAGAGAGAGAGAGAGAGAGAGAGAGAGAGAGAGAGAGAGAGAGAGAGAGAGAGAGAGAGAGAGAGAGAGAGAGAGAGAGAGAGAGAGAGAGAGAGAGAGAGAGAGAGAGAGAGAGAGAGAGAGAGAGAGAGAGAGAGAGAGAGAGAGAGAATAAAGGGGAGAGGGAGAAATAAATAAAGGGCGTTAGTATAAGAGAAGAGAATATAGGAAAGGGAAGTAACGAGAGAAACGAGAGTAACTTTATTATAGAAGAAAGTGCAGAAAAGGGAACAAGAAAGAGGAAAGGGAGAGAGAGAGAGAGAGGGGAGGATACAGGGGAGAGGGAGAAATAAATAAAGGCCGTTAGTTTTATGGAGGAGAATACAGGAAGGGGAAGTAACGAGAGAAAGGGGAATGACTTTATTATAGAAGATAGTGCAGAAAAGGGAAGAAGAAAGAGGAAAGGGAGAGGGGAGAAGAAAGGGTAGAGGGAGGGATAAAAAAAGGGCGTTAGTTTAATAGAAGAGTCGAGGAAGGGGAAGTTAAAAGAGAAAGGGGAACAAGAAGAGAATATTAGCTTAACTTACGAAAAAGCAAGGAAGGGGAGAAGAAAGGGGAGAGAGAGAAAAAAAAAGAAGGCCGTTAGTTTGATAGAAGAGAGAGTGTTGGAAGGGGAAGTTACAAGGGAAAGGGGAAGGGGAGGATAATATTAGCTTGACTGACGAAGGAGCAGGGAAGGGGAGAAGCAGGAGGAAGGGGAGAAAGAAAAGGGGGCACTAATTTGATACAAGGGGAATGAGGGGAGAGGGAGAGAGAGAGAGAGAGGGATGATAGAAGAGAGAGGGGGGGAGAAAGGGGGAGGAGGAAGAACGTGTCATAACCTACACAGCAAAAGCAAAGAGGAGAATAGAAGGGACAAAGTAACAGGAAGGAAGGAGGAGGAAAAGGAAGAAAGAAAAATGAAGAAATAGAACATAAGATTGATAAAGAGCTGATAAAAGTGAATAAAGAAAAGTCGCTAATAATAATAAGGTAAAGAAAAGAGGAAGAGGAAATGACCAAGAGGGGAGAAAAGAGAGAAACATTAGCAAGACATTGAGGTAGGGAGAGGCAAAGAAGAGGAAGGTGAGGAAGAGGAAGGAGGTCATAATTATCATATTCAACGTAGGGGAGGAGAGGAAGGAGAGGGATGCGAGGGGAGCGAGAGAGGAAATTAGCCAGGTAAGGGACGACGTAGGGGGAGGACAGAGGGGAATAGGAAGAAGGGAAAGTGGACATTGTGTGACGGAAGGGGAGAAGAGAGAGAGTAATAAGGGCAAACAAATGGACATAAACTAAACAATTAAAATCAAGGAAGAGCAAGAAAAAGCATAAAAGGGCAAACAAATGGACATAAACTAAACAACCAAAGTCAAGGAAGGGCAATAAAAAGCATAAAAGGGCAAACAAATGGACATAAACTAAACAATTAAAGACAAGGAAGAGCAATAAAAAGCATAAAAGGGCAAACAAATGGACATAAACTAAACAATTCAAGACAAGGAGGAGCAATAAAAAGCATAAAAGGGCAAACAAATGGACATAAACTAAACAATTCAAGACAAGGAAGAGCAATAAAAAGCAGAAAAGGGCAAACAAATGGACATAAACTAAACAATTCAAGTCAAGGAAGGGCAAGAAAATGCATAAAAGGGCAAACAAATGGACATAAGCTAAACATTTAAAGACAAGGAAGAGCAATAAAAAGGAGAAAAGGGCAAACAAATGGACATAAACTAAACATTTAAAGACAAGGAAGAGCAATAAAAAGGAGAAAAGGGCAAACAAATGGACATAAGCTAAATAATTCAAGTCAAGGAAGGGCAAGAAAATGCATAAAAGAGAGAACATGAAAAACACGATAGGACATGAATAAATTTGGTACAGGAAGCGGAAGAAGGGGAGGAAGAGACGAATGGGAACTTAGAAAAGAGGAGATAAGCAAATAAATCAAGGTAGGGAAGGGCAGGGAAGAATACGAAAGAGAGGAGCATGAAGAGGAAGAGAAGGGATGAATAAATTTGCTGCAGGGTAGGAGGAAAAGAATGAAAGGGGAGGAGAGGAAAGCGAGCAAAGAAATGGACAAAGGCTAGATATTCGACGTAGGGGAGGGAAGGAAATAGCAAAAATGAGACCATGTAGAAAAGAACTCAGTAATATTTGTTTCGTGAAGGGAGAGGAAGAGGAAGATGAGGTGGAGGAAGAACAGGGAAATGGGAACAAAAGTAGTGAGAACATAAGCAAGTAAATGGAAGTAGTGAAGGTCAGAGAAGAACATACAAAGAACATGAAGAAGAGAACTCAGTAATATTTCTTTCGTGCAGGGAGAGGAAGAGGAAGATGAGGTGGAGGAAGAACAGAGAAATGGGAACAAAAGTAGCAAATGGAAGTTGGGAAAGTCAGGGAAGAACATAAAAAGAACATAAAGAAGAGAACTCAGTAATATTTGTTTTCTGAAGGGAGAGGAAGAGGAAGATGAAGTGGAGGGACATGGAGATGGGAAAAAATAGTGAGGAAAATAAGCAAGCAAATGGAAGTAGTGAAGGTCAGGGAAGAACATAAAAAAGAACATGAAGAAGAGAACTTAGTAATATTTGTTTTCTGAAGGGAGAGGAAGAGGAAAATGAAGAGGAGGAGGAGCAGAGGAATGGGAACAAAGTAAAGAGGACATAAGCTAGTAAACAGGGGGAGGAAAAGGCAGGGAAGAACATAAAAAGGAAGATTAAGAGGTGAGAACATTATTTTCTTTGCTACAGGGAGAGGAGGAGGAGGACGAAGAGAAGAAGAATGAGAGGAAATGAAAGACAACATAAGCTAGTTAACCAAGGAAGGGAAGGACAGGGAAGGATGAGGATAGACAAGGACATTGAGGTTTTTGGTGCAGGGAGAGGAGGAAGAAGGGGAGGAGAAGGAGGAGGAAGAGAGGAATGGAATCAAAGAAAATATGCGTAATAAGCTGCTTTGTCATTGTAGGGAAGGGCAGAGCGGAGCATAAATAAAAACATGAAGAAGTGAGGACATTAATATTTTTTGCCACAGGTAGAGGAGGAGGCGGTAGTGAAGAGAAATGGGAGCAAATGAAAGGACATAAGCTGGTTAATCAAAGGAGGGAAGAACAGGAAAGAGTAGGGAATGGTAAGGAAGGGTAGGGAATGGTAAGGAAGGTTAGGGAATGGTAGGGATGGGTAGGGAATGGAAAGGAAGGTTAGGGAATGGTAGGGATAGGTAGGGATTGCTAAGGAAGGGTAGGGAATGGTAAGGAAGGGTAGGGATTGCTAAGGAAGGGTAGGGAATGAAAAGGAAGGTTAGGGAATGGTAAGGAAGGGTAGGGAATGGTAAGGAAGGGTAGGGAATGGTAAGGAATGGTAGGGAATGGTAAGGAATGGTAGGGAATGGTAAGGAATGGTAGGGAATGGTAAAGAAGGGTAGGGAATGGTAAGGAATGGTAGGGAATGGTAAGGAAGGGTAGGGAATGGTAAGGAAGGGTAGGGAATGGTAAGGAAGGGTAGGGAATGGTAAGGAAGGGTTGGGAATGGTAAGGAATGGTTGGGAATGGTAAGGAAGGGTAGGGAATGGTAAGGAAGGGTAGGGAATGGGGAAGGAGAATGGTAGGGAAGGGTAGGGAATGGTATGGTAGGAATGGTAGGGAATGATGGGAATGAAGGTAGGAATGATGAAGGAAGAGGAATGGTAAGGAAGGTAGGGAATTAAGGGTAGAACAGGGAGGAAATGGTAGGGAAGGAAGAGAGAATGGTAAGGAAGGAAGGAATGGTATGAAGGTTAGGAATGGTAAGGAAGGGTAGGAGGGTGGTAAGGAAGGGTAGGGAATGGGAACAAGGAATAAGGAAGAAGGTAGGGAATGGTAAGGAAGGTAGGGAATAAAGAAGGGCAGGGAACGAAGGTAAGGAAGGAATGGTAAGGAAGGGTAGGGAATGGTAAGGAAGGTAGGAAGTAGGGAAGGGTAGGGAACAGAAGGTGAATGTAGGGAATGGTAAGGAAGGGTAGGAATGGTAAGAAGGGTAAGGAGGTAAGGAAATGGGTAGGGAATGGTAGGAAGGACAAGGGAATGGTAGGAATACAGAAGGGTAGGAAATGAACTAAAGGAAGGGTAGGGAATGGTATGAAGGAAGGTAGGAATGGTAAGAAGGGTAGGGAATGGTGCAAAAGGGAAGGTAGGGAATGGTAAGGAATGGTAAGAATTTAAAGGGTAGGGAATGGTAAGGAATGGTAGGGAATGGTAAAGAAGGGTAGGGAATGGTAAGGAATGGTAGGGAATGGTAAGGAATGGTAGGGAATGGTAAGAAATGTTAGGGAATGGTAAAGAAGGGTAGGGAATGGTAAGGAATGGTAGGGAATGGCAGGAGAAGGGTAGGGAATGGTAAAGAAGGGTAGGGAATGTAAGGAATGGAAATGTAGGAATGGTAAGGAAGGTAGGGAATGGTAAGGAAGGGTAGGAATGTAAGAATAGTAGGAATGGTAAATGGTAATGGTAAGGAATGGGTAGGAAATGTAAAAGAAGGGTAGAATGGTATTTAGGAATGAGATGGTAGGGAATGGGTAAGGGTAGGGAATGGTAAGGAATGGTAGGGAATGGTAAGGAATGGTAGGGAATGGTAAAGAAGGGTAGGGAATGGTAAGGAATGGTAGGGAATGGTAAGGAATGGTAGGGAATGGTAAAGTGAAAATAGTGTAGGAATGCAGGTAAGAAGGTAGGGAATGGTAAGGAATGGTAGGGAATGTAAAGAAGGGTAGGGAAATGGTAAGGAATGGTAGGGGAAATGGTATGAACAGAATGGTAGAAGGGTAAGGGAATGGTAGGGAATGAAAAGGAAGGGTAGGGAAATGGTAAGGAAGTGTAGGAATGGTAAGGAAATGGGTAGGGAATGGTAAAGAAGGGTAGGGAATGGTAAGAATGGTAGGGAATGGTAAGGAATAGGAACGGTAAGAAATGGTAGGGAAATGGTAAAGAAGGGTAGGGAATGGTAAGGAAAGTAGGGAAATGGTAAGGAATGGTAGGAATGGTAAGGAATGGAAAAAGAATGGTAGGGAATGGTAAAGAAGGGTAGGGAATGGTAAGGAATGGTAGGGAATGGTAAGGAATGGTAGGGAATGGTAAGGAAGGGTAGGGAACGGTAAACAAGGGTAGGGAATGGTAAGGAAGGGTAGGGAATGGTAGGGAAGGGTAGTGAATGCTAAGGAAGGGTAGGGAATGGTAAGGAAGGTTAGGGAATGGTAAGGAAGGGTAGGGAATGCTAAGGAATGGGAGGAATGGTAGGGAATGGTGGGGAAGGAAGGGTAGGGAATGGTAAGGAAGGTAGGGAATGTAGTAGGAAGGGTAGGGAATGGTAAGGAAGGGTAGGGAATGGTAAGGAAGGGTAGGGAATGGTAAGGAAGGGTAGGGAATGCTAAGGAAGGGTAGGGAATGGTAGGGAAGGGTAGGGAATGGTAGGGAAGGGTAGGGAATGGTAGGGAAGGGTAGGGAATGGTAAGGAAGGGTAGGGAATGGTAAGGAAGGGTAGGGAATGGTAAGGAAGGGTAGGGAATGGTAAGGAAGGGTAGGGAATGGTAAGGAAGGGTAGGGAATGGTAAGGAAGGGTAGGGAATGGTAAGGAAGGGTAGGGAATGGTAAGGAAGGGTAGGGAATGGTAGGGAAGGGTAGGGAATGGTAAGGAATGGTAAGGAATGGTAAAGAAGGGTAGGGAAGGGTAGGGAATGGTAGGGAAGGGTAGGGAATGGTAAGGGAAATGGTAAGGGAAGGGTAGGGAATTTGTAAGGAAGGGTAGGGAATGAATGGTAGGGAAAAGGTATGGTAGGAAATAGGAATGGTAAGGGTGGTAGGAATGGTAAGGAGGGTAGGGAATGGTAAGGAGGGTAGGGAATGGTGAGGAATGAAGGAGGAATGGTAAGGAATGGTAGGGAATGGTAAGGAAGGGTAGGGAATGGTAAGGAAGGGTAGGGAATGGTAAGGAATGGTAGGGAATGGTAAGGAAGGGTAGGGAATGGTAAGGAAGGGTAGGGAATGGTAAGGGAAGGAATGGTACACGAGGAAGGGTAGTGAATGCTAAGGAAGGGTAGGGAATGGTAAGGAAGGTAGGAATGGTAAGGAAGGGTAGGGAATGGGAAGAAGGAGAGGAATGGTAAGGAAGGGTAGGGAATGGTAAGAAGGGAAGGTATGGAAGGGTAGGGAATGGGTAAGGAAGGGTAGGAATGTAAGGAAGGGCAGGGAATGGTAAGGAAGGTAGGGAATGGTAAGAAGGGTAGGAATGAATGGAATAGGGAATGGTAAGGAATGGGTAGGGAATGGTAGGAAGGTAGGGAATGGAAGGAATGGTAGGGAATGGTAAGGAAGGTAGGGAAATAAGGAAGGGGAGGGAATGGTAAGGAAGGGTAGGGAATGGTAAGGAAGGGTAGGGAATGGTAAGGAAGGGTAGGGAATGGTAGGGAATGGTATGGAAGGGTAGGGAATGGTAGGGAAGGGTAGGAATGGTATGAAGGGTAGGAATGGTATGAATGGTAGGGAATGGTAAGGAAGGGTAGGGAATGGTAAGGAAGGGTAGGGAATGGTAATGAAGGGTAGGGAATGGTAAGGAATGGTAGGGAATGGTAAGGAAGGGTAGGGAATGGTAAGGAATGGTAGGGAATGGTAAGGAAGGGTAGGGAAGTGAAAGGAATGGTAGGGAATGGTAAGGAAGGGTAGGGAATGGTAAGGAAGGGTAGGGAATGGTAAGGAAGGGTAGGGAATGGTAAGGAAGGGTAGGGAATGGTAAGGAAGGGTAGGGAATGGTAAGGAAGGGTAGGGAATGGTAAGGAAGGGTAGGGAAGGGAAAGGAAGGGTAGGGAATGGTAAGGAAGGGTAGGGAATGGTAAGGAAGGGTAGGGAATGGTAAGGAAGGGTAGGGAATGGTAAGGAAGGGTAGGGAATG
The DNA here is from genome assembly GCF_024679095.1 of Eriocheir sinensis. Classification (NCBI taxonomy): domain Eukaryota; kingdom Metazoa; phylum Arthropoda; class Malacostraca; order Decapoda; family Varunidae; genus Eriocheir; species Eriocheir sinensis. Next base: position 2,166,793 of record NC_066561.1, read on the forward strand.
GTAAGGAAGGGTAGGGAATGGTAAGGAAGGGTAGGGAATGGTAAGGAAGGGTAGGGAATGGAAAGGAAGGGTAGGGAATGGTAAAGAAGGGTAGGGAATGGTAAGGAATGGTAGGGAATGGTAAAGAAGGGTAGGGAATGGTAAGGAATGGTAGGGAATGGTAGGGAATGGTAAGGAAGGGTAGGGAATGGTAAGGAAGGGTAGGGAATGGTAAGGAAGGGTAGGGAATGGTAAGGAAGGGTGGGAATGGTATAGAAGGGTAGGAAGGAAAGGAAGGAAGAATGGTAAGGAAGGTTTGGGAATGGTAAGGAAGGGTAGGGAATGGTAAGGAAGGGTAGGGAATGGACAAGGAATAAGGGTATGAAGGGTAGGGAATGGTAAGGAAGGGTAGGGAATGGTAAGGAAGGGTTGGGAATGGTAAGGAAGGGTAGGGAATGGTAAGGAAGGGTAGGGAATGGTAAGGAAGGGTAGGGAATGGTAAAGAAGGGTAGGGAATGGTAAGAAGGGTAGGGATTGGTAGGGATGGGTAGGGAATGGTATGGAAGGGTAGGGAATGGTATGAAGGCAGGAATGGTAAGGAAGGGTAGGGAATGGTAAGGAATGGTTGGGAATGGTAAGGAAGGGTAGGGAATGGTAAGGAAGGGTAGGGAATGGTAAGGAAGGGTAGGGAATGGTAAGGAATGGTAAGGAAGGGTAGGGAATGGTAAGGAAGGGTAGGGAATGGTAAGGAATGGTTGGGAATGGTATGAAGGGAACAAGGGAATGGTAAGGAAGGGTAGGGAATGCTAAGGAAGGGTGCAGGAATGGAAAGATGGTAGGGATAGGGGAAGGAAGAGGGAACGGAAAAGGAAGGGTAGGGAATGGTATGAAGGGTAGGAAATGGTAGCAAGGAAGGGTAGGGAATGGTAAGGAAGGAAGGGAATGCTAGGGAAGGGTAGGGAATGGTAAGGATAGGTAGGGAATGGTAGGGAAGGTAGGGAAATGAAAAGGAAGGGTAGGAATGCAAGTGAAGGGTAGGAATGCAGGAAGGGTAGGGAATGGTAAGGAAGGGTTGGAATGGTAGGGAATGGTAATTGCAAGGAAGGGTAGGGAAGGAAAGGAGAGGTAGGGAATGGTAAGGAAGGAAGGATGATGGCAGGGTAGGGAATGGTAAGGAAGGGTAGTTCTTGAATGGTAAGGAAGGTTGGGAATGGCATGAAGGGTAGGGAATGGTAAGGAAGGGTAGGGAAGGAAAAGGAAGGGTAGGGAATGCTAAGGAAGGGTAGGGAAGGAAAAGGAAGGGTAGGGAATGCTAAGGAAGGGTAGGGAAGGAAAAGGAAGGGTAGGGAATGCTAAGGAAGGGTAGGGAAGGAAAAGGAAGGGTAGGGAATGGTAAGGAATGGTAGGGAATGGTAAGGAATGGTTGGGAATGGTAAGGAAGGGTAGGGAATGGTAAGGAAGGGTAGGGAAGGGAAAGGAAGGGTAGGGAAGGGTAGGGAATGGTAAGGAAGGGTAGGGAATGGTAAGGAAGGGTAGGGAATGGTAAGGAAGGGTAGGGAATGGTAAGGAAGGGTAGGGAATGGTAAGGAAGGGTAGGGAATGGTAAGGAAGGGTAGGGAATGGTAAGGAAGGGTAGGGAAAGGTAAGGAAGGAAAAGGAAGGGTATATAGGGAAGGGTTGTGAAGGCTAGGAAGATCAGGGAAGCATCGGAGAGGGCAAGGAAGGGAAGGGAAGTGATGGGCAGGAAGGGTAAGGAAATGATAGGGCAAGACAAGGAAAGTTAGGGAAGGGAAGGAAAAGGTAGGGAAAGGCAAGGAAAGGCAGGGTAAGGCAAGGACGGATAGATATGGGCAGGGAAGGACATGGAAGGGTAGGGAAAGTGAAGGGAAGGGTAGGGAAAGGTGGCGAAAGGCAAGGAAGGGGAGAGCAGGGCAAGGAAAGGTAGGGACTCATAAGGAAGGGTAAGGAAGGTTATGGAAGGGAGGGGAATTGTAGGTAAGGGTAAGTAAGGGTAGGGAGAGACAGGGAAGGGTAGGGGAGGACAAGGAAGTGTCGGAAAGGGCAGAGGAAGAGCAGGGAAGGGTAGGGAAAGGCGAGGAAAGCTAGGGAAATAAACAAGGAAGGGTAGGGAAGGATAGGGAAAGGCAGGGAAGGGTAGGGCAGGGCACGGAATTACAGGGAAGTGTCAGAAAGAGCAGAGGAAGGGTAGGGAAGGGTAGGGAAAGGCGAGGAAAGTTGGGAAAAACAAGGATGGGTAGGTAAGGGTAGGGAAAGGCAGGGAAGGGTAGGGGAGGACAAGGAAGTATCGGAAAGGGCAGAGGAAGGGTAGGGAAGGGTAGGGAAAGGCGAGGAAAGCTAGGGAAAAACAAGGAAGGGTAGGTAAGGGTAGGGAAAGACTGGTTAGGGTAGGGCAAGGCAGGTAAGTGTTGGGAAAGGGAGGGAAGGGTAGGGCAAGTAAGGTAAGTGTAGGGAAAGGCAGGGAAGGGTAGGGCAAGGCAGGTAAGTGTAGGGAAAGGCAGGGAAGGGTAGGGCAAGGCAGGGAAAGGATGGGTAGGACAGGGAAGGGTAGGAATAGGCAGGGAAGGGTAGGGCAGGCAGGAAGGGTAGGGCAAGGCAGGAAGAGAGGGAAAGGCAGGGGAGGGAGGGGCAGGGAAGAGGGAAGGAAGGGCAGAGAGGAAGGAAGGAATAGGCAGGGACAGGGAAGGGGAAGGGTAGGGAAAGGGAAAGTAGCAGGCAGGGCAGGAAGGAAGGGAAGGGTAAGGGAAGGCAGGGTAGGGGAAGGCAGGAAGGGTAGGGGAAGGGCAGGGAAGGGCAGGGAAAGGCAGGAAGGGTAGGGAAGGGTAGGGAAGGCAGGGCAGGAAGGAAGGGAAGTAGGTAGGGCAGGGCAGGTAAGGGTAGGGCAGGGCAGGGAAGGGTAAGCAGGGCAGGAAGGGAAGGGCAGGGCAGGGCAGGGAAAGGCAGGAAGGTAGAGGGCAAGGGGCAGGGAAGAGTAGAGAAAGGCAGGAAGGCAGGAAAGGCAGGAAGGGGTAGGAAAGCAGGGAAGGGTAGGCACAGGGCTGGGAAGGGGCAGGGAAGGGAAGGGAAGGGTAGGGCAGGGCAGGGAAGGGTAGAGAAAGGCAGGGAAGGGTAGGGCAAGGCAGGGAAGAGCAAGGAAAGGCAGGGAAGAGAAGGGTAGGGCAGGGAAGGGAAGGGCAGGGGCAGGGCAGGAAGGTAGGGCAGGAAGGCAGGGAAGGGCACGGCAGGAAGGGCAGGAAGGCACGGCAGGGAAGGGCAGGGAAGGGTAGGGCAGGGCAGGGAAGAGTAGGGAAAGTCAGGGTAGGGTAGGGCAAGGCAGGGAAGAGTAGAGAAAGGCAGGGAAGGGTACAGGCAGGAAGGGAAGGAAGGGGCAGGGGGCAGGAAGGCAGGGAAAGGCAGGGAAGGGTAGGGGCAGGGAAGGGTAGGGGAAAGGCAGGAAGGGTAGGGCAGGCAGGGAAGAGAAGGGAGAGGCAGGAAGGGCAAAGGCAGGGAAGGGTAGCAGGGAAAGTAGGGAAAGGCAGGAAGGGGTAGGGCAGGGCAGGAAGGGTAGGGAAAGGCAGGGAAGGCAGGGCAGGCAGGGAAGGGTAGGGGAGGGAAGGAAGGAAGGGAAGGGAAGGAAGGCAGGGAAGGGTAGGAAAAGACAGGTAGGGTAGGCAAGGCAGGGAAGAGAAGGGGAAAGGCAGGGAAGGGTAGGGCAGGGAAGGGAAGGAAGGGGGTCAGGGCAGGGAAGGCAGGGAAAGGCAGGGAAGGGAAGGGCAGGGAAGAGTAGGGAAAGGCAGGAAGGGTAGGGCAGGGCAAGGAAGGGAAGGGTAGGGATGGGAAGGGTAGGGAAAGGCATGGAAGGGTAGGGCAGGGCAAGGAAGGGTAGGAAAGGCAGGGAAGGGTAGGGCAGGGAAGGGAAGGGTAGGGCAGGGCAGGGAAGGGTAGGGAAAGGCAGGGAAGGGTAGGGCAAGGCAGGGAAGAGTAGGGAAAGGCAGGGAAGGGTAGGGCAGGGCAGGGAAGGGAAGGGTAGGGCAGGGAAGGGTAGGGAAAGGCAGGGAAGGGTAGGGAAAGGCAGGGAAGGGTAGGGCAAGGCAGGTAAGTGTAGGGAAAGGCAGGGAAGGGTAGGGCAAGGCAGGGAAGAGTAGGGAAAGGCAGGGAAGGGTAGGGCAGGGCAGGGAAGGGTAGGGAAAGGCAGGGAAGGGTAGGGCAGGGCAGGGAATTACAGGGAAGTGTCAGAAAGAGCAGAGGAAGGGTAGAGAAGGGTAGGGAAGGGCATACAGGGTGAAGCAAGGGAGCATAAATAACATAGAGCATTACTTGGATTGGAAGGGAGAGGAAGGGAGCATTAGCCAAACAGTTGGTGGTCGAGGTATAAGTGCGAGGGGAGGTGAAGTGAGGGGAAGAGAGGGGAAGAGAGGGGGAGAGAGAGGGAGAGAGAGAGAGAGAGAGAGAGAGAGAGGGGAGAGCGGTACATCATTTACACAGCGAGGGAGAAGAGGGTTGTTAGAGGGGAGGGAAGGGGAGGGAGGTGGAGGATGAAGAACGTGACATCAGGTTAAATGGTAAAGGTAAAGAGGGGAATGGAGGGGACAAAGTGACAGGGGAAGGGGATAGAGAGGAGGAACGTGATGAAGAGAGAGGGAGAGGGAAGGAACATGAGAACAGGAAGTGACAGAGTAGGAGAGAGAGAGAGAGAGAGAGAGAGAGAGAGAGAGAGAGAGAGAGAGAGAGAGAGAGAGAGAGAGAGAGAGAGAGAGAGAGAGAGAGAGAGAGAGAGAGAGAGAGAGAGAGAGAGAGAGAGAGAGAGAGAGAGAGAGAGAGAGAGAGAGAGAGAGAGAGAGAGAGAGAGAGAGAGAGAGAGACGGACGGACGGACGGACGGACAGACAGACAGACAGACAGACAGACAGACAGACAGACAGACAGACAGACAGAGAGAGAGAGAGAGAGAGAGAGAGAGAGAGAGAGAGAGAGAGAGAGAGAGAGAGAGAGAGAGAGAGAGAGAGAGAGAGAGAGAGAGATAAACAGGACAGACAAGGAAGGATAAAAAAAGCAGAAAATATTGTACAGAAAGGGAAACAAAAGAAAGGATACAAGTGATGAAAGGGAAAGACTGGGATATAAAAATGAGAAAAAGAAGGAATAAAAAAAAGAACAGAACGGATAAAAGCTGGGAAAGGAAGAGAAGAGTGGAAGATAGAGATGAGAAAGGAGAGAATAAAAATGAAAGAACAGAACGGATATAGGAGAGGGAAAGGGAAAGAATGGGATATAAAAATGAGAAAGAGGAGGAATAAGAAAAAGAACAGAACGGATAAAACCTGGGAAAGGAAGAGAAGAACTGGAGATAGAGATGAGAAAGGAGAAAATAAAATGAAAGAACAGAACGGATATAGGAGAGGGAAAGGAAAAGAATGGGAGAAAGATTTGAACAAGGGAAAAAATAAATATAAAAGAAGAGAATTGATAGAGGTTAATGAATGAAAATGAAAAACGGGAAATAGCGATGAAAAAGAAAAAATGAAAGGGAGATAAAGAAAAGAAAAGAGGGAATTAAAAAGAATATCACCCTCGACACTGTATTAGAATTGCACGATATTGATACGGGGAACAATTTCACACGACAAAGATAAGAAGGAAGAGAAGAAAAGGAATAAAATTAACGCAAAGGAAGCGAATAATATTGGTAAAAGTAAAAACATTAAAAAATCAAGAAAATAACAAGAGGAGAGAAAGAATGAAAATAGGAAGAGGAGAAGGAACAGAGAGAGAAGAAAAAGGAAGGAAACGAGCGCGGACGAAGCGAATAATATTAGTAAAAGTAAAAACGTTAAAAGATAAAGAAAATAACAAGGAGAGAATGAATGATAAATAGGAAGAGAAGGAACAGATAGAAAAGAAAAAGGAAGAAAAAGAGCGCAGACGAAGCGAAGAATATTGGTAAAACATTAAAAGATAAAGAAGATAACAAGAGGAGGAAAAGAGTAATAAAGGGAAGTGACCATCTCCGTCCCGTTGGCCCTTTGAGGTAGTGGCGGGAGAAAACCCATCAACGCTACACAATGCCCACGTGACATCCGGGTTGCCACAGCTTTTTTTTTATTATTTTTTTTTTACGTGTACGCCTATAGCGCCGGTAGGCTTTTCTTGAGGGGCCTAGATGGTAGTCGGTCCCAGCCCGTCATGGCGCAGGCAAGTGTTTATAGTGGCGCCATCTTCTCTTGGCTCATGCTGCCCCCCGGAGCTCGTTCATGATTCACTTGGACGGTTTCCTCTAGAGTCCGGGTTGATGGGTGGTCTTCAGGACAGCATGTGGGTAGTTTTAAGCCACTCGGCGGTGACTGAAAAATCCGAGGTGGTAGCGTGGGGATTCGAGCCCGCGTCGTCCATCACGTGGTGAATGTGGGCCCAGCACGTTACCACTCAGCCACCGCCTACCTTAGTAATTGACTAGCTTGCCTTCCCCAGTTTTAGCCAGCTTTGCTGGATGTACTACTCAGCCTATTATATATTCTAATTTCCGACCCAAAAACAGTCTCTCAACCCCAATAATTAATATATAATTAGATTAATTTACAGTTGTCGTTGAAATGGTTAATTATCGATGTCTTTCTGCGATAGTTAAGTGGCAAAAACTGGCGAATACAATGTGGTGAATACGATAATCTGGCAACGCTGCTTTTAGCCCGAGAAAAAAGGTGAACAACTGGGTGGGTTGAGCGCCGACTGCCCAGGCCGAGATTCGAACCCAGGCCAGCAGATTCGAAGGTAAGGACGCTAACCACTGAGTCACGGCGGATATCAGGCAATACAGTGCTATACAGAAAGAACATTGATTTAGAGATGAAAACGTGAGCAAAGAACCAACAGAGGTGAAAAAAGGGGACAGAGAAACAGAGAGGGAGGAGATGTACCTTGATTGAAAGATACCAGAAAATAGAAAAAGCAAAAAGATACAAAGACGAAGAGCGCGTTAAAAGAAAAAAAGATATAAGTTCCTGCAGTCAACCAACAGAGGTGAAAAAAGGGGACAGAGAAACAGAGAGGGAGGAGATGTACCTTGATTGAAAGATGACAGAAAATATAAAAAAGATAGAAAGACGAAGAGCGCGTTTAAAGAAAAAAAGATATAAGGTCCTGCAGTGTGTTGGAGACTGAAAAACAATTACTGAAAGCAGAAAAAGAGAAGAGCAAAAGGAGAAGAAAAACACAGACTGGAAGGAGAGATAAAGACATGATACCAAGCCCAGCAATGTCTCGGAGGAAAAAAAAAATAATGATAAAGAAATAGAAAAATAACATTGATTTAAAAAAGTGAAAAGAGTAAGAAGAATACAGAACGACAGGAAGACGAAAAGAGAAGTAAAAGAGACGGAAAGAGAAGAGAAAGAAACGAATAGAGAAGTAAAAGAGAAGGAGAGAGGAAAATAGAGATGGAAGGAGGAAAAAAGAGGCGGAGAAAGGAAAAGAATAGACGGAGAGAGGAAAATAGGGATGGAAGGAGGAAAAAAAAGGCAGAGAGAGGAAAATATAGATGGAAGGAGGAAAAAAAAGAGACGGAAAGAGGAAAATAGAGATGGAAGGAGGAAGAAAGAGGCGGAGAGAGGAAAATAGAGATGGAAGGAGGAAAAAAGAGGCGGAGAGAGGAAAAGAAGAGACGGAGAGAGGAAAATAGAGATGGAAGGAGGAAAAAAGAGGCGGAGAGAGGGAAAGAAGAGACGGAGAGAGGAAAATAGAGATGGAAGGAGGAAAAAAGAGGCGGAGAGAGGAAAAGAAGAGACGGAGAGAGGAAAATAGAGATGGAAGGAGGAAAAAGAGAGAGAGGAAAGAAGAGACGGAGAGAGGAAAATAGAGATGGAAGGAGGAAAAAGAGGTGAGAGAGGAAAAGAGAGACGGAGAGAGGAAAATAGAGATGGAAGGAGGAAAAGAGAGGAGAGAGGAAAGAAGAGAAGGAGAGAGGAAAATAGAGATGGAAGGAGGAAAAAAGAGGCGGAGAGAGGGAAAGAAGAGAAGGAGAGAGGAAAATAGAGATGGAAGGAGGAAAAAAGAGGCGGAGAGAGGGAAAGAAGAGAAGGAGAGAGGAAAATAGAGATGGAAGGAGGAAAAAGAGGAGAGAGGGAAAGAAGAGAAGGAGAGAGGAAAATAGAGATGGAAGGAAAAAGAGAGGAGAGAGGAAAGAGAAGGAGAGAGGAAAATAGAGATGGAAGGAGGAAAAAAGAGGCGGAGAAAGGAAAAGAAAAGACGGAGAGAGGAAAATAGGGATGGAAGGAGGAAAAAAAAGGCGGAGAGAGGAAAATAGGGATGGAAGGAGGAAAAAAGAGGCGGAGAGAGGAAAAGAAGAGACGGAGAGAGGAAAATAGAGATGGAAGGAGGAAAAAAAAAAGAGGCGGAGAGAGGAAAAGAAGAGACGGAGAGAGGAAAAGAAGAGACGGAGAGAGGAAAATAGAGATGGAAGGAGGAAAAAGAGGGGAGAGAGGAAAGAAGAGACGGAGAGAGAGGAAAAAAGAGGCGGAGAGAGGAAAATAGGGATGGAAGGAGGAAAAAAAAAGAGGCGGAGAGAAGAAAATAGAGATGGAAGGAGGAAAAAAAGAGGCGGAGAGAGGAAAATAGAGATGAAAGGAGGAAAAAAAGAGATGGAAAGAGGAAAATAGAGATGGAAGGAGGATAAAAAGAGACGGAAAGAGGAAAATAGAGATGGAAGGAGGAAAAAAGAGGCGGAGAGAGGAAAAGAAGAGACGGGGAGAGGAAAAGAAGAGACGGAGAGAGGAAAAGAAGAGGCGGAGAGAGGAAAATGGAGATGGAAGGAGGAAAAAAAAAAGAGGCGGAGAGAGGAAAAGAAGAGACGGAGAGAGGAAAAGAAGAGACGGAGAGAGGAAAAGAAGAGACGGAGAGAGGAAAAGAAGAGACGGAGAGAGGAAAAGAAGAGACGGAGAGAGGAAAATGGAGATGGAAGGAGGAAAAAAAAAAGAGGCGGAGAGAGGAAAAGAAGAGACGGAGAGAGGAAAAGAAGAGACGGAGAGAGGAAAATGGAGATGGAAGAAGGAAAAAAAAGAGGCGGAGAGAGGAAAAGAAGAGACGGAAAAAGAAGAAAAAGACGGGAAAGAAGAAAGATAAAAAGAGAAGTAAAAGTGATGAAGAGAGAAGAAAACACAAAAGGAGAAGATAAAAAAACAGAAAAGATAAAAAAGAGACGGAAAGAGAAGAAAAAGACGGAAATAAAGAAAGATAAAAAGGTAAATAATAGAGATGGAGAAAGAAGAAAAAACAAAAGGAAAAGATAAAAAAATAGAAAAGATAAGAAACAAACGGAAAGAGAAGAAAAAGAGGGAAAGAGGAAAACGTGACGAAAGAGAGAAGTAAAAGAGGCGTTAAGAGAAAGAGATGATAAAGACGGAAAGAGAAGTTAAAAGAGACAAGAGGAGAGGACAAAGGACAAGATATCAGGTACTTTAGCGTGTGGGAGTGGAGAACGCTGAGTTGAAGAAGAAAAAAAGACAAGAGAAAATAGAGAAGCGAGCGACCGGAAAACAAAAAGGAAAGGGAAAAGAAAAAGACGTGTGTGGGAGTTGAAAAGAACTGACATGAAAAACGAAATGGAAGATGAGAAATGAGAGAGAGAGAGAGAGAGAGAGAGAGAGAGAGAGAGAGAGAGAGAGAGAGAGAGAGAGAGAGAGAGAGAGAGAGAGAGAGAGAGAGAGAGAGAGAGAGAGAGAGAGAGAGAGAGAGAGAGAGAGAGAGAGAGAGAGAGAGAGAGAGAGAGAGAGAGAGAGAGAGAGAGAGAGAGAGAGAGAGAGAGAGAGAAAACAGAAAAAAAGCGAAAGACAGAAAAAGAAAAAGAAATGATGCGAGTTCAATAGTGTGAGGAAATTGAAGAGCACCGATAAGAAGATGATGAAAAGGATGAGAAGAAACTGAAATATAAGAATGTTTGATAAAAGAATGAAAGGGGAGAGAGTGAAAAGGAACAGGAAGGAAACAAGAGGACATGAGATCTGGTCGAGCTGAAGCACACTGATATTAAAAAAGGAGGAAGATAACTAAATAAATGAAGATAAAAATAAAGGGAGATAAATAAAATAAATGGAAGGGCAATAAAGACCGAGAAAAATAGTTAGAAAAGAACGAGGTATCAGATGGAACAGCGTGTTAGAACTGGAATACACTGACACACAAATAAAGAAACAAATATAAGAAAAATACGAATGAAAGAAGAAAGGGAAGAAAAATTGGGAAACAGCAAGAAAAGGCAGACAGAAAGACTACATTGACATAGGGATAGATATATATACCAAAAAAAGAACGGGAATGGGGGATGATAGGGTAAGGGAATATGAATAAGAAAAGAAAGCTAAAAAGTCGAACAAAATAAATGAAATAAATAAATATCGAAAAATAAATAAAGAGAATGAAGGAAAGGGAAAGGGTTATAAATAAGAAACTAGCTACAAAAAAGATAAAAACTGCACGATTACAAAGAGTTTGAAAAAGGAAAGGGAGAGAAAAAAGATAAGAAAATGGGTGAAGGAAAAGAATAAAGGAGCGCCATAAATAAGAAAAAAAGAGAATGATGAAGGGGAAAATAGAGATGAAAGGAGGAAAAATGAGGCGGAGAAAGGAAGAGACTGAGAGGAATATAGAGACGAAAGGAGGAAAAAAGAGGCGGAGAGAGGAAAAGAAGAGACGGAAAGAGACGAAAATGACGGAAAAAAAGAAAGACAGAAAGGTAAATAAAAGACAAATCAGGAACATAAATCAGAAAACAGAGAATGAAAAAGAGAAAGAGGATGAAACACAGATAACAAATTAGCAAGAAAAAAAAAAAAAACAGAACAAGACAAACAGGAAAACATATCAGAACGAAAAAAAAAAAGAGAAGAGAAGGATGACACAGAAATTAACAAAAGAACAGGATACCAGGAACTACAACCTTGGACCGAGCAGCGCGGGTAAAAGGGACGATGAAAAAGGCAGAGGAAAGACATAAAAAAGAAAGAGGTCACCATAAAAAAGCAACAGGTGCACACTCCGGGCCGTGAAGCATTAATGGGCGTGTGTATGTAAACCACGACGACCTGTCCGCCTCTATTATTCATGCAGGGAAGGGTGAGGCCCGTGTGTGTGTGTGTGTGTGTGTTTCTTTTTTTACGTGTACGCCTGTAGCGCTGGTAGGCTCTCTTGAGGGGCCTGGATGGAAGTCGGCCCCAGCTCGTCATGGCGCAGGCAAGTGTTTATAGTGTGTGTGTGTGTGTGTGTGTGTGTGTGTGTGTGTGTAAACTATGCCCAATGTTGCCACACCATAATTATGCAACTCTGCCTATCTGTCTACCTATCTATCAACCCAAACATAGATAATGATAGAAAAATATATAGATAATACATAGATAGACAGATGGACAGATAGATAGATAGGTAAGTAATGGAGAGAGATAGGGAGAATGGGGGACATTTATTTAATATTCTGAGAGGACGAAACATGAGGAAGATGAGAAAACTTGGAAACTTGGAAAAGCAGGCAACAGAAAGCCTGTTTGCTATTAAGGACTGCCTGCTTGCGGGATTTAATTCAATCGTCTGGCCCTCCAGTGACCTGCGAAACAGACTCCAGCCACCTTGTGTAGTTGATAAGGGTCGTCCATTATACTCCTGCCGCAACTTTAAAAGGTAATCATTTAAAAAGGAGTCGATTGTTTTCAAAGTAACTACCTCATCAGGAAAATAATTGCTCTAATAGCGAATGACTCGATTCGAGAAATACTCCTGCTCTTGTCTGTATTGCATCGCTTAATTTTTTTTACAGCAAAAGCAAGCAGCTCAAGGACAAAAACAATAAGCAAAAAACACAAATGACCGCTAAGCACTGCTCAAAAAAAAAAAAAAAAAAAAAAAAAAAAAACAGAAAGAATGACCAGAAGAGAAGGTTAGTTTGCAGCTCAAAATACATGGAGTGATTGACGCTATTGAATTTATCCACTTGAAGCCTTTTATCGAATCTCATGTAATCTTATCTTTTCCAGCTTGAGTCGATCTTTCTACGGCTGAGCCCTTAACGAGGGTGTCATCTTCGTGGCGCGTCGCTGTACTCTCAAGTAACTCGATGGTCTTCTATAACTGGGGAACCAGAACTGCACGGTGTATTCCAAGTGAAGTCTTCCAATAGAGTTATAGGCAGGTAACATTACTTACGAAGTGAGGTGACTGCTGACGGTGATTCCGAGATCAGATTTCTCATATTCGATTTACAGAGCGGGTAGTAGCACAGACCCGCAATTGACGTGGAGTCACTCGGAAGCAAGTTCATTATATAAAATTCGTTGCTACTGTTGTTGATGTTTCTGAGGAAAAGGATGAAGAGGAGAAGGAGGAGGAGGAAACATGGAAACATGGACTAGCAGGCAGCAGAAAGCCTCTTGGCTCATTACTAGGCTGCCTGCTTTCAGTGATTTGATCAATCCGTCAGCCATATGCTGGAGGAGGAGGAGGAGGAGGAGGAGAAACATGGAAACATGGAAATGCAAGTAACAGAAAGCCTATTGGCTCATTACGAGGTAGTCCGCTTTGGTGATTTAATCTGCTCGACAGACACTTGGGGCCTGGGGAGCAGATGACAGCACCTCGATATTCAGTTTACTCCTGACGCAACGAAATGACGGTCGATTCGATTTTTGAAGGTGATGATGGTATTCGCATTAACTACTTCTAAGGGAAAATTGTTCCAGTGGCAGATGACTCGGTTTGAAAAGAAACTCCTTCCAATGTCTGTGTTACATCGACTCGACTGAATGGGTAAACCGTTATTTCTAGCTCTTGGGTTGGTTTGCAGTTCAAAGAATTTCGAGTAATTGACGCTATTGAACTTTTTCAGGTACTTGAAGACTTGAATCATATCCCCTCGTAGGCGTCTTTTTTCCATTGTAAAAAGACTGAGTCGCTTAAGTCGTTCCTCGTACGGTTGAGCCCTTAAGGTTGGAATCATATTCGTGGCGCGTCGTTGAATCCTTTCCAGTAAAGCAATGTCCTTTCTGTAATTAGGAGACCAGAACTGTACTGCATACTCGAGGTGCGGTCTTACCATGGAATTATACAAGGATAGCATGGCATTTTACATTCGAAGTTCCTCGCTATGAACCCGAGCATAGTGTTGGCTTTGTTGTATGCTTTTTTACAGTGATTCGCGTGTTTCAGGTCACTGCTGATAGTGACTCCAAGATCCTTTTCCTCCTGCATCGCTTGCAGAGGTCTCCCATTCATGATGTATGTGTGGTTACTATTTCTGGACCCAATGTGCATGACTTTGCATTTGTCAACATTAAAGGACATTTGCCATTTTTCCGACCATTCGATAATGTGATTGAGGTCTTTCTGAATGATTTCGCAGTCGGTCTTTGTGAGGGCCTTTCCACCCACCTTGGTGTTATCAGCAAATTTCGATAGTGTGGATTTCAGTCCTGATTCTAGTTCGTTGATATATATGATAAAGAGAATGGGTCCCGGCACTGACCCTTGAGGCACTCCACTAGTGACTGGAAGCCAATCGAAAGGCTGTCCGTTGAGTAGTACTCGTTGTTTTCTGCCGGTGAACCAATCTCTTATCCATGCGATCAGATTGGCTCCAATGCCCGCCGAGTGCAGTTTCTTAAGGAGTCGCTCGTGCGGTAAATTGTCGAAGGCTTCCTGAAAGCACAGATATATAACAACACTGGGGATGTGGGCATCCCAGTTCTTATATATACCTTGGAAGAAGTCTAATAGATTTGTTAAGCAGGAGCGCTTGTTTCTGAAGCCATGCTGGGTGTCGAAAATTATATTATTGTCTTCTAGAAACTCGACAAGTTTGTTTCTAATAATCTTCTCGAGTATTTTGCCTGGTACTGATGTCAAACCTATGGGCCTGTAGTTTAATGCAACGCTTTTGTCTCCTTTTTTGAAAATCGGTGTTACGTTCGCCTTCTTCCAGTCTTCTGGGACCTTGTTCAATTGTACTGACCGGTTAAACATGTTAGTGAGTGGCTGAAGTATTTTCTGTTTAAGCTCTTTTAATAACCGTGGGGACAAATTGTCAAGTCCCGTTGACTTGTTCGTGTCGAGTTTGTCCAAGTACTTTTTCATTTCTTGATCGCATATTGAGTCAAGATCCAGGGGCGTGATCCCCCTCGGCTGGTCAGGGTTTCGATGTCATCGATTGTGAATACGGATGCGAAGTTACTGTTGAGGATTCTGGCCATGTGTTTACTGTCTTGAGTCAGAGATCCGATCTCGTCTGTCAGGGGACCAATATTGGATTTTACTTTCTTTTTCGATCTGATATATGTGAAGAATTTTTTTGAGTTAGTCTTGATTTCGCGAGCTATTTGTCTTTCATAGTTGCGTTTACTACTCCGAATAACGGTGCGACAAGCTCTGAGGAGGAAGAGGAGGAAAAAGTGGAAGAAAAGGAGAATGGTCAACAAACACACTACGCCGTATCATCACTCCTCACTTTTTTTATTCAATCAAAAACAAACACACAAACACAAGAAAAAAATAAAAGCCATAGAAACAAGATACGCATTCGATTCAAAGTTTTCCACCAGTATTTAAGAGGGAAAAAAAGAGACACTTGATGAATGGAATCTTGATTAACGTTGAGAGAGAGAGAGAGAGAGAGAGAGAGAGAGAGAGAGAGAGAGAGAGAGAGAGAGAGAGAGAGAGAGAGAGAGAGAGAGAAAATAATTGATTCCCCGACGAAGAGTGAACGTCAAGAGGCAAATAAGGGAGCATGGGAAACACAGGAGGCAGAGGCGAGCGGGAGTAATGGAAAAATTGTTTAGGAATCATAACCGTAACTTGAGTCGAAGAGGAGAAGGGAGAGGAGGAGGAGGAGGAGGAGGAGGAGGAGGAGGAGGAGGAGGAGGAAAAGGAGGAGGAGGAAATATATGGAGGAGAAAGATGAAGAACAAACAATAAAAACGAGAACAATATTACCAGGAAACAGAAACAATATCGGTCCATTTAACCTTAATCTCTCTCTCTCTCTCTCTCTCTCTCTCTCTCTCTCTCTCTCTCTCTCTCTCTCTCTCTCTCTCTCTCTCTCTCTCTCTCTCACCGTCAGGGTAGTCCAGGAGGGCCGGCACGTCGCTGAACACGTTGGCGCAGGACTCCTTCACGGTGCGGCCGGCGGGCGTAGCGGGCCAGCAGTGCAGCGTGTCCCAGGAGGCGTTGCAGAACACACCTGGACGAAGAGAAACACCTGTCAACACCTGAACTTTGTGGACTATGTTTAGATGTGGCAGTTGAGGTAGTTTTCTGTACAGGTAGTGATTCAGTTTGTGCAAAGACACACCTGGACGAGGAAAAACACCTGTCAACACCTGAACTTTGTGGACTATGTTTAGATGTGGCAGTTGGGGTAGTTTTCTGTGCAGGTAATGATTCAGTTTGTGCAAAGACACACCTGGACGAAGAAAAACACCTGTCAACACCTGAACTTTGTGGACTATGTTTAGATGTGGCAGTTGAGGTAGTTTTCTGTGCAGGTAATGATTCAGTTAGTGCAAAGACACACCTGGACGAAGAAAAGCACCTGTCAACACCTGAACTTTGTGTATTATGCTTAGATGTGGAAGTCAAGGCAGTTTTCTATACAGGTAAAGATTCAGTTAGTGAAAAGAAACACACCTGGATGAAGAGAAACACCTGTCAACACATGAGCTTTGTGGATTAAGTTTAGATCTGACAGTCGAGGCAATTTTCTATATAGGTAAAGCTTCAGTTAGTGCAAAGACACACCTGGACGAAGAGAAATACCGTTCAACACCTGAACTTTGTGGAATATGTATAGATGTGGCTGCCAAGGCAGTTTTTTTTTTTATACAGGTAAAGATTCAGTTAGTGCAGAGAAACACACCTGGACGAAGAGAAACACCTGTCAACATCTGAACTTTGTGGATTATGTTTAGATGTGGCTGTCAAGGCAGTTTTTTTTATACAGGTAAAGATTCAGTTAGTGCAGAGAAACACACCTGGACGAAGAGAAACACCTGTCAGCACCTGAATTTGAGGATGACTTAAATGTGGTAGCCAAGGCAGGTAAAAACTCAATCAGAGCTTCATGTCCCAAAGAGCTTTGCAAAATACACCTGGACGAAAATAAAATGCCTGTTAACACCTGAACTTAGAGATTATTGTTGAATGTGGTAGTTGTAGTGCTTTTATATACAGGTAAAGACTCCATTAGTGTTACGTGTTTCCAAAGGAAGCTTAACAAAATACACCTGGAAGAAAAGAAATGTCTGTAAACACCTGAACTAGGAGAGTACTGTTAAATATAGCAGCTACAACACTTTGATATACAGGTAAAGACTCAAACGGTGCTAAGTATATCTAAAAGAAACTTACACAGCACACCTGAACGAGGGAAAATACCCGTAAACACCTGAATACATCAGCACAACCAGGTGAGATATCTACGACAGCCACTCAGTCCCCTCTATACAGGTAGGGTTCATTATTACACGCCAGATCAAAGAAAAACATCATATTCATAAATAAAACACCTAGGCGAAAACCAACACCAGTACCACCAACGCAAAACAGATGAGAGGGTATTGTTAAGACAGCCACTCAAACACCTCCGGTAAAGGGTCCATTATAAAACGTCATAAAAAGGAAAACAGCAAATTTATATATAAACACACACCTGGGCGAAAAGACGTATCTGTATATATCTGCACTGGGGAGGGAGAATCGCTATATAAAAGAAAGAAAAAAAAACGCCGCTCAAACATCGCATTAAAGGTAAAGACCCCAGGAAAAGACAGTATTACTTGAGAGACCAGTAGAATATTAAACATAACAAACCTGGGCGGAGAAGACATCGGTACACACCCAAGTTACCTGGAACTAATAACAGGTGAGACAGCCACAACACACAACACTGGTGAAGATTGAAGAAACACATTAAGTAAAACCAAAAATAACAAGTAAAGACACACCTCAACAGAAAATGCCTGCGAACACCTGTAGGGTCAACGGCATAGAGGAAATAACACGTAAGTCCACACCTCAATGAAATGGAAACGCTTGGAAACACCTGTGGGAATGTGAAGTGAGGCAACCCTACATTTCGAAACAGGCCGGAAAATAATGTGTGTCGGTGATCGGGCTGCAAAAAGGGAGTCAATCATACATATGTGGACGCGACCTCTTTATGCCATTATTAGGTGCATGTGTGTGTGAGTGTGTGTGTGTGTGTGTGTGTGTGTGTGTGTGTGTGTGTGTGTGTGTGTGTGTGTGTGTGTGTGTGTGTGTGTGTGTGTGTGTGTGTGTGTGTGTATGTGTGTGTGCAAACTTCATTAACACTCCATTATTAGCACGGAGCATGAAGTCACGTTAGTTGTGTGGTAAGTCAACGTAACTGGGTCACACCACACACGTCACACCATGCATACCAATCCACACCACACACATCACACCACGCATACCAATCCACACCACACACATCACACCAAGCATACCAATCCACACCACACACATCACACCACGCATACCAATCCACACCACACACATCACACCAAGCATACCAATCCACACCACACACATCACACCACGCATACCAATCCACACCACACACATCACACCAAGCATACCAATTCACACCACACACATCACACCACGCATACCAATTCACACCACACACATCACACCAAGCATACCAATTCACACCACACACATCACACCACGCATACCAATCCACACCACACACATCACACCATGCATACCAATTCACACCACACACATCACACCAAGCATACCAATCCACACCACACACATCACACCAAGCATACCAATCCACACCACACACATCACACCAAGCATACCAATCCACACCACACACATCACACCAGGAATACAAATGCACACCACACAGCACACCACGCATACCAATCCACACCACACACATCACACCAAGCATACCAATACACACCACACCCATCACACCACGCATACCAATCCACACCACACACACCACAGCATACACCACACCACACACATCACACCAC
This sequence comes from Eriocheir sinensis, assembly GCF_024679095.1. Taxonomy (NCBI): domain Eukaryota; kingdom Metazoa; phylum Arthropoda; class Malacostraca; order Decapoda; family Varunidae; genus Eriocheir; species Eriocheir sinensis. Next base: position 2,184,806 of record NC_066561.1, read on the forward strand.
GCATACCAATTCACACCACACACATCACACCACGCATACCAATCCACACCACACACATCACACCAAGCATACAAATCCACACCACACACATCACACCAAGCATACACCACACCACACATCACCACGCATACCAGTTCACACCACACACATCACACCACATACCACCACACCACACACATCACACCAACCACACCACACACATCACACCAAGCATACCAATTCACACCACACACATCACACCATGCATACCAATCCACACCACACACATCACACCAAGCATACCAATCCACACCACACACATCACACCATGCATACCAATCCACACCACACACATCACACCAAGCATACCAATCCACACCACACACATCACACCAAGCATACCAATTCACACCACACACATCACACCACGCATACCAATTCACACCACACCACATCACAACGCATCACATCATATAACATTGACCTCTCTTTTTGGACACTCCTTTGACCTCTATTCAGGAGCAGTAAGTATCGGGCTTTTTTTTATATTTTTCTTTACGCCCTTGAACTGTCTCCTTAGCCGTTAAAAAAAATAATAAAATAAAATAAAACACTACACCACACTCCATCATACCGTACCACACCATTCCACACCATATTACACCACACCACACAACATCATACCACATAACACCACACTCCCTTACATCACACAACATCACACTGAACTACACTACACCACCCCACTTCACACCATTCCACACCACACACCAAACCAAGCCATATCACATCACACCACACACTACACCACGTTACACCACACCAAACCACACCGGCCACACCCACCTTATATTATGAATGCAACACTTTATTCAACACATCACACGCAAACAAAGAAACAAACATAACCTATATTTCCAACCCAGGGCCACGCCTCGCCAAACACTACACACATAGGCCTATTGTTTTTTTTAATGCAAGGTCACGCTATCCTCACAAACCGGTCTCTTTAAAAAAATACATTCCACAGTACACTCAAACTTTTTTTTTACTGTTAAATTAGACATGAAAAAATATAAAAAAAGAAGAAAAATGAAAAAAAAAAGTCACGATCTACTCATAACCCTTTCACCCTAAAAATACACACACACACACACACACACACACACACACACACACACACATATTCACACATAAATACAGATATGGAGACGGGACCACGCGAGCGTAAGCCCAGGCCCAGTAAAACTACAAATAGATAAACACACACACACACACACACACACACACACACACACACACACACACACACACACACAGATATAAAGAGACATAAAAACGTACGGATAACAAGTCAGATAAATTAATAAAAAAAAACTATATAAATTGATAAGTAGAGATAACAAGATGGGTAGTTAATTGGATAGAAATACACACTTTTTATTTTATTTTAACCTTTAACTTACACGTGAAAACTATGACGAAGGTAAAGGAAAGGAAAAAATAGAATTAGCAGCAATACAGAAGAGGAAAAAAGAGGAAGATAACTGATATTTTTCTGGAGTGATATATAAACTCTCTCTCTCTCTCTCTCTCTCTCTCTCTCTCTCTCTCTCTCTCTCTCTCTCTCTCTCTCTCTCTCTCTCTCTCTCTCTCTCTCTCTCTCTCTCTCTCTCTCTCTCTCTCTCTCTCTCTCTCTCCGTCCTTGAATGGTGGAAGTGCTACACGCGTTTTTCTCTTTTTACTTTTTTTATTTCATGTGTCTTTTATTACACTGAAAAAAATAGGAAACTGTGACTGGTATCGAACCCATGTCCACCACCACCGCGCAAAAAATCTGGAACACGACGCCACCAAAAACAGACACGCATCGTTCTGACTTCATGGAATTTTACCCTCCGACGCTTCCGGCTCTCACAACAACTATTTCCAAAGATCACAAGGGAGATTAGTCTGGTTCTCATGGGTGTTTTTTTCACGTCCATGCTGCAGAAGCCTTGTCAACCTACCACTTGCCTCGTAAAACTACCACGGAACTACCCACACAAACTCGACGAAACCCTTATCATATGTCCCAGACGCCTTCGGTTCTCCCAGCAAATACTTCCAAAGGCCATATAAGAGATTCGTAGGGTTTCTCAAGAGCGCCTTTCACATTCCCGGTGCAGAAGCCTTGTCAAAATATCACTAGGCTTATAAAACTACCCACGGAACTACCCACACAAAATCGACGAAACCCTTATCATATGACTCGGACGCATTCGGTTCTCCCAGCAAATACTTCCAAAGGCCATACAGGAGATTCGTAGGGTTTCTCAAGAGCGCTTTTCACATTCCCGGTGCAGAAGCCTTGACAAACTATCACTAGGCTTATAAAACTACCCATTGAACTGCCCACACAAAATCGACGAAACCCTTATCATATGACTCAAACGCCTTCGGTTCTCCCAGCAAATACTTCCAAAGGTCATATAGTAGATTCGTAGGGTTTCTCAAGAGCGCTTTTCACATTCATGCTGCAGAAGCCGTGTCAAACTATCACTAGGCTCGTAAACTACCCATGGAAACCCCTACAACATCTACGAAAGCCTTATTAACGGCGTAGGCTTAGGCGCCGAAATGCTCGAGACTAATACGCCAATTTTTGAACGTCGTATTAGTATTTATTAAGTTACGTGGAAAGTTTGGCTATTTAATTCAACTTTTGGGACGGAGTTGGAAGGGTTGGATTTTCACAGCTAAATCGATATATTACAAACTCGGTCGTAAACAAAGAAAGCGATATAACAAAAAATCAACAAAACCGACTAACTACACCTTGAAAAACAGGCCAAAAACCACAAATATGGGCCGGAGGGTATCGAACCAGTGTGCATGTGTGTACCACCTCACCTGACCCCACACCTGAGCACACTACGCCATTGCAGGTGTCGGCAAACTCGCGGAAATCCAAAACAATCCATAAATTCGGTGCTCAGGCGCGATAAAGAGGCAGGTAAGCGGCGGGTGGGTGGGGGAAGACGAAGGATAAAGTTACCTGCCGTGTGCCGCCGAAGCCCACGCAGCACGCCACACACAAGGACTGAGAGGCGCGCTATAAGTAGAAACACCGTCGGGCTAATAACAGTCGCCCGCCGCGTTTTGCCATTGTGCGTGATCCAGAGTGACTCACCTGGAGCGCTCATGCACGCTGCGACGCACACACTTACTGACATATATACACTCTCTCTCTATCTCTCTCTCTCTCACACACACACACACACACACACACACACACACACACACACACATACATACATACATACATACATACACACATGCACACACACACACACACACACACACACACACACACACACACACACACACACACACACACACACACACACACACACAGATATAAATAGATAGATTAGTACAGATAAGACAAATAGATAAAATAATAGATAGATAGATAAATAAGTATAGATAACAAAATAGATAATTAGATTGATAGAGATAGATAGATGGATAGATGGATAAAAAAATAAATCTATATAAATATAGATAGATAGATAGATAGATAGAGATGGATAGATAGATAGATAAATACACACTCGTGAACCACAAAACATACTGAGAATGATCAATAAAGCTTAATAAACACGTAACGGTCTCGCGTAATAACAGCCCTGCAACAGGTAATAATTTGCACGGTAGTAATAACGATAATCTAAAAGATAAGAGAGCAAAAGTAAAAGAATGGTTTGCCAAGATTTAAACAGACGTAAGTAACACACACACACACACACACACACACACACACACACACACACACTACTGGGCACATTGCGAAAGGTCGTTATGGTCGTACGAGGCCCCAGGAGATCGTACGTGTGCCTCTTCAACTGCAGCGGTAAAGCGGGGTCCATACGCTTTAGCGGCGCGCGACCTCGGTGCTGATCTCCGTTGCAGTGGCCCTTGAGCCCGTGGTGTGTGAGAATCCATTAGCCTGGGACACGGCCAGTGCAACATCCGGGTTACAGCAGTTTACTTTCCCCAGGTTTACCCATTTATCGACCAGTCCGAAAGAGAGGATGAACAGCTGGGTAAACTGCACGCCGACTGCCCGGGCCGGATTCGAACCTGGCCCGATGATTCGTAGCTAGGCATGCTAACTTCTACAACATGGAGGCGTTTGGTAAAAGCAAAATATAAAGCGAGGCAAACAAATGACAAAGAATGTTGAATAATAAAATATAGATAGACAGGCGACATAACCCACCCATATCTCACCACCTTGACTCTCCGCTCACCTAGGCATAGCACCTTCAGGCTCATTAGGTAAGAGGAAGAGTGACATTATAAGGAAAATGTAAAAGTGGATAAAAATTAGTTAAACATACAATACAGATGACAGGACCAATAAAAGGCATACCACCTTGAGTTTTCTCTCACCTAGACATACCCCCTACAGATTCATCAGCTTAGAATGCCTATATAAGGAACATAAAAAAGAAAAGAAAAATGAACATAGGGGTTATACATAAAGACAGGTGACAGGTCCCCAAAGCAACCCACTAATTTGACACTTTCCCTACCTAGGTACAGAGTGATGACATGAACATAAAAAGTAAGAAGATAATTTTAAAAAGCATGAACATAAGATATATCCACAAACAGGTGACAATAGTCCTCTCATTACAGCTCATCATATTAAAGTATTGATGATATGAGAAACAAAGTAAAAAGGGGAAGATAAGTTTACAAAGGATGAAACAAAGACATATACAAGTTAAAAAAATGAAAATAAGACATTAAAGTTTGAAACGGATGAAAATAAGACAAGTTTACAGAGTATGAAAATAAAACACATAAAAGACAAGTCACAACACTCTTCTTGAATTTCCCCTCGTCTGGATATACCTACAGGGACACTAGGAACTCAACAGGCACTCCTCCCCTTGACTCACCCTCGAGCTCGGAGCTGTTCCATACGTCCTGCAGGCAGCTCTGGCCCTCCCCGGACGGCTGCGGAAGGCCGCGCTGGGGCCCTACGGACGCCTGGGCCAGCAGCGGCGTGCCGGACACCTCGCCGCTGTCCTCCATGCTGCCGAGGGAAGGGAAGGGTACAGGGTTAGTTAATGATGATGATGATGATTCTGCTACTAACACTACCACTGCTACTATTACTACTACTGTTGTTACATTTGCTACTTTAACTATTGCTACTCTACTACAACTATTACTATTAAAACCTATCCTTATACTACTATAGCAGCAACTACTACTACTACTAAGACTAAGACTAAGACTAAGACTACTACTACTACCACTACCACTACTGCTACTACTACTACTACTACTAATAATAATAATAATAATAATAATAATAATAATAATAATAATAATAATAATAATAATAATAATAATAATAATAATAATAATAATAATAATAATAATAATAATAATAATAATAATAATTATAACAACAACAACAACAACAAAAACAAAAACAACATCAACATCATGGGAGCGGAGGGCAGCGGTCTTTTTTTCTCTCTCTTTATTGCCCTTGAGGCGTGTCCTTTGATGTAAAAAAAAAAAAATACCAGCACCACCAGCACCACATTGATAATGGACACAGCCACTGGCAGGAGTACAAGCCAGGTCACACCATCCTCTAATTCCTTTCTCTTACCCAGTTTTTTTTCTTTTTTCAAACTTTATGATCCCAGCCGTCCTCAGTCCACGCAACGAAAATATAATACGATGTAACCCAGAAAAACAACTGCTACGTTTCCTACTCCTATAATCCTCACAATTCTCTTATCATTTTCTCTTCTCTTATTTTCACGGCTTAATGTAATGTAATTACAAGCCACCGCTAACACTCGACATGGAATCCTTCTCCTTCTCCTCCTCCTTCGAAGTCTATTCTCAATTGTCCCAATCCGTTGAGGCGCAGAGCCATGGAAAGTGCCACAAATACGAATGAGATGTGCAATAGAATCTGAAGAAACTCGACACGAACAAGTCAACAGGACCCGACAACCTTTCTCCGCTGATATCGAAAGACCTTAAGCAACACTTTTGCCAGCAACTTTTATCGGTCACTACAGCTGGAAACTGGGGAGCGTAAAGCCTATTACAAATGGAGAGCTTGCCCTACAAGTTTGACATCAGTGACGGGCAAGATTCTCGAGACAATTACTTGAAAAAAACTTGTTACGTTTCTGGAAGAAAACCATAAAATTTCTAATACCAAGCACGCAGAAATAAGCGCTTTTGCTAAACCAGTTTATTGGATTTTTTTCACAGTACTTATGAAATCTGGGAGAATCATATTGACATCAGTCAATCAGTCACTTGGGGCACATGCCGGGGGAAAGGAGGGGGTGCGTCGTCTCGCCCACCCTACGACGCCAGGCCCGGGAGTCGCTCCGGGCGAGTCTCCATGCAGCCCCCCTTCCCAACCCGAGTACCTCCCGGCAGGATCTATCGACGTGCTCCAACCACGAACTCCGTGGGCGTCCCCTTGGCCTCCTCCACCCAGGATTGTCTCTTACAGAGACAACCCGATGAGCAGGATCAGCCGGAATTGGCGTTGACGGACTATGCAGGTAATATATGTCGAATCAGTCTCAGGAGTAGTCACCGGTTTGACACAAAGTCATTGCAGCGATATCCCAAGACTGCGTAGACAGACTAGAATTTTCAAGACATTCAACGGGCAGGTTTCCGAGTGGCTTCCAGTCACTAGCGTAGTACCACAAGGGTTAGTGCTGGTACCCATTCTCCAATGATCAACGACTCCACAAAGTTATTAAAATCCTCCCTGTCGAAATTTGTTGTTGACCCAAAAGAGGATGGAAAGGCCTTGCCGACGGCCGGTTTTGAAATCATGCAAAAGGAACTTGACAAAATTGTTCAGTGATCTGAAAAGCGGCAGCTCTCCTTTAACTTCGAGAAGTGTAAAGTCATGCATCTGGGATCCAGGAATAGTAACAATACATAAAACATGCGTGGGAAGCCTCCTTCTCGCCAAGCCTAGTATAGCTTGGATGGGAAAGAGGTGGAAGAGGTGGAGGAGGTAGATCAATGTTAGTGGTACAAAGTAAAGAGGAGGAGGCGGCGGTGGAGGAGGAAAGGTGAGGAGGAGGTGGTGAAGGTAACAGGGGTGGTGGTGACGGAGTAAGACAGACCTCTTGTGTACTTTGTCGCTAATGAAAAAAAGTAAGAAAAGGACGTTACAATGAAAAAGGTGATGGAAAGGTGTGAGGAAGGAACGGAAAACGTGACGAGAGTGTTCCGACGTGGATGAGTGAGCGAGAAGATAGGGAAGGACGGGAGAGGGAGAGAGGGAGAGGAAAAGAGAGCGAAGAGAGGAAGAGGAAGACAAATAGGGTTAGAAAGAGGAAGAGGAAGATATAAAGTTAGACAGAGAAAGAGGAAAATAGGAAAATGGGAAGGAGGGAGAAGAGGAGAGGAAGAAGGGAAGAGAGAAAGAGGAAGACAGAGTTGGAAAGAGGAAGATTAAAATACAAAGAGTAGGACAGGGGAAGAGGAAAGTGGGCGGGAAAGAGGAATAAAGGGAGGAAGAGGGAAAGAGAAAAAGAAGAAGTCAAAGAGTTGGAAAGAGGAAAAGGAAGACACAAAGAAAGTTGAAAAAAAGAAAACGAAGAGATAGAGAAAGGCTGGAAAAGAGGAACTAGAGCAGAATGATAAAGGGAAAACTAGAGTGAGAGAGATGAAAAAGAGGGAAAGGAAAGAGAGGGAGAGGGTAGATAAGGAGAATGGAACAAAAGGAGAGAGAGAGAGAGAGAGAGAGAGAGAGAGAGAGAGAGAGAGAGAGAGAGAGAGAGAGAGAGAGAGAGAGAGAGAGAGAGAGAGAGAGAGAGAGAGAGAGAGAGAGAGAGAGAGAGAGAGAGAGAGAGTGGACGAAGCTCCCCTCTATTTTCTCCCCTCGCTCGGGTACACACACACACACACACACACACACACACACTTACGACGCAGCGCCATGCAACACTACACTCCTTCACGCGTTCCCAGGCACTCCAAAATACAATGCTCATCTAAGGCAACATCGTCATTCTTTTACCCCTTCATCGTGACAGCATGAAGTGAGGAGTTTCGTCATTAACGTTTATCTCATTATCAATCACTTATATCGTGTTGAAGAAAATATGTGATTGCGCTCTTCATCCCCTTGTGACCAAACCTACCTCTTTATATACCTACCCACAAACTTATCTACCATCCAACCAATCATCCTGCCTACTTCCCTACCTACCTACCTGTCTCTACCTACCTACCTATCCACCTACGGCCCTCCCTAATCAATCGAGGCTAAGCAATCGGCACACAAACACACCTATCCGTCTTCGCCTCCTGTCTGATCGGCCTCCCGGCGCCCACAACAATTACCCGCCTGTCGCTGTGTGTCATGCGCCCAGTGATGCACGCCCGCGACACGTCAGGCTGCTAATGTATTGTATGGCGAGCGTGTATCACCAGGTATCATCGCCGCTCGAGTATGTATCACCGTACGCATACAGCACACATACACACGCACGATCGTATGAGCACAAAGTATTCATAAGATTGAATTGCACGATGGAATGTATTAAAATATGAGACATTACGATCCTGGTTTGATCTCGTTCAAAAGACAAACAGGTACGAGCACACACACACACACACACACACACACACACACACACACACACACACACACACACACACACACACACACACACACGCACACACATATTTTACAGTATTGATATAACAGCGACACGGTAGCATTCCAGTAACAATACACCACGATACGATAATTCAATTTCATATCGTAATCCGTGATATGATGGGAATGTACGAGGATGTTTTATTTTTATTATTATTGTTATTATTTTTCATCATTAATTAACATTCAGGGCTGGAAAAAAAATCATTATTTAAAAAAATTCGATTTATTTGATTTAAATCGGATTTTAATTTCGATGTATTTTTTGATTCTTTTTATATCAGTATATATATATATATATATATATATATATATATATATATATATATATATATATATATATATATATATATATATATATATATATATATATATATATATATATATATATATATATATATATATATATATATATATATATATATATATATATATATATATATATATATATATATATATATATATATATATATATATATATATATATACAATTTAAATCATTCGATATTTTACTCTTGATATAACACTTAAATCATTTTAAATACAGTATATTTAATTTTCATTTAAAGCATGATTTTTTTACTCTGATTTAAATCGATTTTAATCAATTGATTCAAATCATTTGATTTAAAACAAAACAACCGGTTATCATTATTACTATTATAAACATTTCGTGAGCGTTTATATTCTCCATGACGTCTTTTATTTTCTTTTCTTTGTTTCCTTCGCTTTAAAACCCACAGCAGCGTAACTTAAGGAAGAGAACACACAGCACCCACAACAGCATTCAACAGCATTACAGCACTAAAAAAAAAGGCAACTCATATCTTAGCATTAAACACCATCACACCAAAAAAATAAAATATCATACAGTAGCATTAAACAGCATAACAGCACTACGTAAAATACACACACCCCTTATACAGCAACACTAAACAGCACAGATAAGAAGTGACACACAGCCCTCATAACACATAAAAAAAAGATTAACAAACCGATATAACGCTTCACTGATTACACAAGAAGCGAGGTGTTTATCCCTTTACTGATACTTTCCTTCCTTCCTTCCTTCCCTTTTTTCCACCCCTCTCAATATTAACCCAAGTCTCCCTTCCTACTTACCCAAACTCCCCTTACCTGAATCGACCTCAAACTTCCTTCAGTATGCACGAAGCGAGGTGTTTATCCCTTTACCTATATTTTCCTTCCTTCCTTCCTTCACTTTTATTCACCCCTCTCAGTATTCACCCAAATCTCCCTTCCCACTTACCCACTTACCTGAACGGACCTCAAGCTTCCTTCAGTATGCACGAAGCGAGGTGTTTATCCGTTTATCTGTACTTTCCTTTCTTTTTCCACCCCTCTCAATATTCACCCAAATCTTCCTTCCCACTTACCCAAACTCCCCTTACCTGAACCGACCTCAAGCTTCCTTCAGTATGCACGAAGCGAGGTGTTTATCCGTTAATCTATACTTTCCTTTCCCTTTTTCCACCCCTCTCAGTAGTCACCCAAATCTCCCTTCCTACTTACCCAAACTCCCCTTACCTGAACCGACCTCGAACTTCCTTCAGTATGCACGAAGCGAGGTGTTTATCCCTTTATCTGTACTTTCCTTTCTTTTTCCACCCCTCTCAATAGTCACCCAAATCTCCCTTTCCACTTACCCAAACTCCCCTTACCTAAACCGACCTCAAGCTTCCTTCAGTATGCACGAAGCGAGGTGTTTATCCGTTTATCTATACTTTCCTCTCCCTTTTTCCACCCCTCTCAGTATTCACCCAAATCTCCCTTTCCACTTACCCAAACTCCCCTTACCTAAACCGACCTCAAGCTTCCTTCAGTATGCACGAAGCGAGTGTTTATCTCTTTATCTTTACTTTCCTCTCCCTTTTTCCACCCCTCTCAGTATTCACCCAAATCTCCTTATCTTCTTACCACACCTCGCTTCATCTAAACAGACCTCACTCTTTCTCAATCTGTTCTTTCCTTCCCTTTTATCAAGACCTCTCACTATTCACCCAAATCTCCCTCCCCACTTATCCAACCTCCCTTACCTAAACCTACCTCACGCTTTCTAGATCTATACTTTTCTTCCTCCCTTCCCCTTTATCAATATCTCTAACTATTCACCAAAATCTCCTTCCCAATTTACCCATCCTCCCTTACCTAAACCTACCCCACACTACCTCGATCTATACTTTCCTTCTCTCCTTCCCTTTTATCAAGACCTCTCACTATTCACCCAAATCTCCCTCCCCACTTACCCAACCTCCCTTACCTAAACCTACCTCACACTTCCTCGATCTATACTTTCCTTCCCTCCTTCCCCTTTATCCTCCTCTCTCATTATTCACCCAAATCTCCCTCCCCACTTACCCATCCTCCCTTACCTAAACCTACCTCACACTACCTCAATCTATACTTTCCTTCTCTCCTTCCCCTTTATCAAGACCTCTCACTATTCACCCAAATCTCCCTCCCCACTTACCCATCCTCCCTTACCTAAACCTACCTCACACTACCTCGATCTATACTTTCCTTCCTACCTTCCCCTTTATCAATACCTCTCACTATTCACCCTAACCTCCCTCCTAATTTACCCAACCTCCCTTACCTAAATCTACCTCACACTTCCTCGATCTATACTTTCCTTCCCTCCTTCCCCTTTATCCTCCTCTCTCATTATTCACCCAAATCTCCCTCCCCACTTACCCAACCTTCCTTAGCTAAACCTACCTCACACTTCATCGATCTATACTTTCCCTCTTTCCTTCCCTCCCAATATACCCAACCTCCCTTACCTAAACCGACCTCACACTTCCTCGATCTATACTTTCCTTCCCTCCTTCCCCTTTATCCTCCTCTCTCATTATTCACCCAAATCTCCCTCCCCTCTTACCCATCCTCCCTTACCTAAACCTACCTCTCATTACCTCACTCTATACTTTCCTTCTCTCCTTCCCCTTTATCAAGACCTCTCACTATTCACCCAAATCTCCCTCCCCACTTACCCAACCTCCCTTACCTAAATCTACCTCACACTTTCTCAAGCTATACTTTTCTTCCCTCCTTCCCCTTTATCCTCCTCTCTCATTATTCACCCAAATCTCCCTCCCCACTTACCCAACCTCCCTTACCTAAATCTACCTCACACTTTCTCAAGCTATACTTTTCTTCCCTCCTTCCCCTTTATCCTCCTCTCTCATTATTCACCCAAATTTCCCTCCCCACTCATCCAACCTCCCTTACCTAAACCAACCTCACGCTTCCTCGATCTATACTTTCCTTCTCTCCTTCCCCTTTATCAAGACCTCTCACTATTCACCCTAACCTCCCTCCTAATTTACCCAACCTCCCTTACCTAAATTTACCTCACACTTCCTCGATCTATACTTTCCCTCTTTCTATTCCCTTTATCAAGACCTCTCACTATTCACCCAAATCTCCCTCCCCAATTATCAATCTCCCTTACCTAAACCAACCTCACACTTCCTCGATCTATACTTTCCTTCTCTCCTTCCCCTTTATCAAGACCTCTCATTATTCACCCAAATCTCCCTCCCCACTTACCCATCCTCCCTTACCTAAACCTACCTCACACTACCTCAATCTATACTTTCCTTCTCTCCTTCCCTTTTATCAAGACCTCTCACTATTCACCCAAATCTCCCTCCCCACTTACCCAACCTCCCTTACCTAAATCTACCTCACACTTTCTCAAGCTATACTTTCCTTCCCTCCTTCCCCTTTATCCTCCTCTTTCCTTATTCACTTACATCTCCCTCCCCACTTATCCAACCTCCCTTACCTAAACCTACCTCACGCTTTCTAGATCTATACTTTTCTTCCTCCCTTCCCCTTTATCAATATCTCTAACTATTCACCAAAATCTCCCTCCCAATTTACCCAACCTCCCTTACCTAAATCTACCTCACGCTTCCTTGATCTATACTTTTCTTCCTTCCTTCCCCTTTACCAAGACCTCTCACTAGTCGCTCTAACCTCCCTCCCAATATACCCAACCTCCCTTACCTAAACCGACCTCACACTTCATCGATCTATACTTTCCTTCCCCTTTATCAAGACCTCTCACTATTCACCAAAATTTCCCTCCCCACATACCCAACCTCCCTTACCTAAACCGACCTCACACTTCATCGATCTATACTTTCCCTCTTTCCTTTCCCTTTATCAAGACCTCTCACTATTCACCAAAATCTCCCTCCCCACTTACCCAACCTCCCTTACCTAAACCTACCTCACACTACCTCAATCTATACTTTCCTTCTCTCCTTCCCCTTTATCAAGACCTCTCACTATTCACCCTATCCTCCCTCCTAATTTACCCAACCTCCCTTACCTAAACCTACCTCACGCTTTCTCGATCTATACTTTCCTTCCATCCTTCCCCTTTATCCTCCTCTCTCATTATTCACTTATATCTCCCTCCACACTTACCCAGTCGTCCTTTACCTAAACCGATCTCACACTTAATTCATCAAAAGTGTTTAATAGTTCCCCAAATCGACACCAGGGAACAGCCACTCTGGTTAATCGTGCTGGCCTTCCGCTTTTATCGGCTTACAGATAATCCTTTCCACCTCGCACAGGTAAAAGCCACTCACCTGCTTCACTAACCCCGTAAAATTAGGCAAATACTGAAAGTCGGGGTCCATAAACAGCCCTGCGATGCCGTTTGTTCTTTTATCTCAAAGTCTGTTCCCGTTTCTCCTTTTCCTCCGTGTATAAGAGGCACAACTCACTTGTCATAATTTTTCGTGAGCGAGGAGTTAGATTTTTTTTCGGTTCTAGCTTCAGGGGACTTGAGTCGACAGAGGTAAATACTGTTTCTTTTGTCTCATTTCTGATTTTTTTCTTCTTAAATTTCATCGATTTCACGGTTCCCGGCAGGGGCGCCCAACAATGGCCCAGCACGGGCACACACTTGGAGGGCCTGGCTTTCCGTCTCAGGCGAGGGCAGTGCTCCTAAAAAGTAGCCTATTTTGATTTCGTTTATTTGTGAATGACGAGCTAAACACTATAGAGTTAAATCAAAGTATGTGCTTATGTTTGTAAATATTCCTACACACTGGTAATATTTATATGGTTTCTGATTTACACAGTAAAATTCTAGTTTAATAAACACTCACAAAAGCTCTGTCGACATGAAATATACGTACGTCATAGATAAATATGAGAGTTCACAAAGTCAGAAGTGGCAACACTTTTTTGTAGTAATACTATGCATATTCAATGAATCTGATATCCGCTACATGGCGCGGGCTGTTGCCAGACGTACAAGAACACCACGTGCCTAAGCGCAGGGATTTTGAATGTGATATGCAAATGCGAGAAACAAGTCTGCACATACATACATGTGCTCTTGCCGATTGCAAGTCTCCTTCATGGAAGAAATTAGACAGATACCCTTGTATGAATAGACTGAAGGGCAGGGCAACACTTCCATCCCAGAAAACACAGCCATGGATAAGAAAACCATGGGAAACAAATGTAAAAAGAAGTGTGGGAGGGAGAGGAACAAAACTTTCACGTGTCTGCTCCAAACTTATCGAGTAATGGGCCTCCCCAACCACACCCAGACCAAGGATACTTTGCTTACAGTGACTGGGGATGAGCACGCGCACCCAGCATGAAGAATGTCGTGCAAATCAAGTCTTCAGCCACTAGTGCAAATACCGTGAAATACGTTTATGTTACTGTACTGGCGCTGGCTCCAGAGCCTGGCCGTAGTTTTCGTATAATACATGAGCGTATTTTCATACTCTAATTCTGTTGTCCATTCAATATTTTGCAAGAAAAAAAGAATACTAATAATATTAGTTACTTTTCGGAAAGAAGTATTCTTTACGAAATGCAATAATTACATTACTGGCCAAGAAACGTAATGAATCCACGTCTTGTGTAGAGTTGTTGGGAGCCGCTATTTGTACAGGTGTCCGTACGTCACCTTTCCTTTAAATTGAAAAAAAGAAAAAAAACTACCGGATATGAAAACACCGAGTCAACAACGATAAATACTTTTTTTCTTGTTTCTGAGTTTATCTTACATTTTATTCTTCTTTTATTGTATTTATTCTATTTATTCTCTTCTTTTATTCTTCAAATCAATAAAAGAAAGTTACTGGATATGAAGAAAAAAATGAGTCGACAAATATAAATACACTGTTTCCTTGTGTTGTGTCCGAGCTTTTTTATATCTTACATTTCACAATTCTCACTTTGCACAGGTAGTCTATCTAACCTGTCCCTTAAATTAATTAAAACAAAACTACTGGCGATGAAAACTTTTCGTGGACATTGGAATAATACAAATTTTCCTTTGTCTAGTTCCTTAGATTTTTGGTTACGTTTCACAATTCCCACTTTCTACAGGTGTACGTATTTCACCTTTTCTTTGAATTAATATAAAAAAAAATACTGTATATCAAAACTAAGTCAAAGTAAAACACGTTTTACATTTCTTACGTGTTTCTGAGTTTTCTTATTTCACATCTCATTATTAACTAACGGGGAGCATGCGCCCGGGGGAGCGTCGCTTCACTCACTCGCCGCTTCCACTCCCGACGGTCCCTCCGAGCAACCCCCAGCGCACCCTTTTCTTTAATTCGATAAAAAGCTACTTAATATGAAAACTGAGTCAAGGCAGATAAATACTTTTTCTTTCTCTTGTTTCTTACCTTTTTTCCTCTAACATTCCACGGTTCTCATTTCGTTGAACTGAGCACAATTAATCTGATTTTTTCTTTAAGCTGATAAAAAAAGCTCAAAGCCTTCGCAGCACTACACTAACCAAAGAAACAAACCGGTTCCACACGGCATTGATCATTCACCAAGCGAAGTGTTTATTAGCTTCCAAAATCGACACAGGGGAACAGCTGCTCTAATTATTAATGTTGGCCTGCTGCGTTCATCGGTACACAGTTCATCCTTTCCACCTTACACAGGAAAAAGCAATTTACCTGCTCCAATAACACGGCAAAATTAGTCTGATATTGAAGGGCAGGGTCCATAAAGAGCTCTGCGATGCCGTATGGACTGTTAGTTAAAAGTATGCTCTCGTTTCTCCTCTGTCACCGTTTAATAGAAAGCATAATTCACTTGTCATCATTTTTCGTGAACGAGGTATTAGATATTTTTTTTCGATTATGGCTTCAGGGGAGTGAGTAGAGAAAGGTAAATAGTGCTCTTCTCTCGTTTCTCAGTAGCTTTTGTTCTTACATTTCACTGACTTCACGGTTCCTAATCAGTACATGTATCCGTATGTCACCTTTCCTATAAATTGAAAAAAAAAAAAAAACTACTAAATATGAAAACACCGAGTCGTTAACGATAAATAAACTTTTTCTTTGTCTTGTTCCTCAGCATTTATATATATATGCATATTTTTTTTTATATTTTACATTTCCCACTTTGAAGTTATACGTAACTTACTTTATGTTCTTAATATTAATAAAAAAAAGTTACTAGATATGAAAAATAAATGAGTCAACAGAGATAAGTACAATATTTCGTTGTCTTCTTTCTGTGTCTTGTTCTTTAACATTTCACGATTCCTACTTTGTACAGCTATTCGTATGTCATATTCCTTTCATATTATAAAAGATTACTAGCTATGAAAACTTGAAGTGAACAAAGGAGTAATACAATTTTTCACTGTCTTGTTTTCAGTCTTGATTTATCTTACATTCCACATTTCTAACATGCAAAGGTATGACGTATTTCACCTTTCCTTTAATTAAACTAATAGAAAGAAAATATTGAATATGAAAGCTAAATCGACGAAGTGAAATACAGTTTTTACTTGACTTTTTTCTCGTTGCCTTGTTTTCTTAGTTTTATTTTATTCCTTACATTCCATAGCTCCCATGTTGTACAGGTATCCATAGTTCACCTTTTCTTTCCTCTAATAAAACACTTCTGGAAATGAAAACTTTGGATCGACAATGATAAATACAGCTACTTCTTGTCTTTCTGAGTTTTCTTTATCTATGATGGCGCCACTATAAAACACTTGCCCGCGCCATGAGGGGTTGGGGCCGACCACCATCTAGGCCCCTCCAAGAAAGCCTACCGCCGCTAAAGGCTGACACGTAAAAAAAAAAAAAAAAAAAAAAAAAAAAATCACAGTTCCCACGATGTATTGATTTTCGCATTTAATCTTGTCTTTAATTAAACAAAAAAAATGTACTGGCTAACAAAACTCGAGTCAACAAATCTCTCCCATCTTAGTTATGTCTTATATTTCACGCTTCCCACTTTCTTGAGGTTTACGCATTTCACTTTTTCTTTCATTAACACACAAAAAAAAAAACGCAGTTCATCTTATCTTTAATTTAATAGAAAAATATACTGCCTACCAAAACTGACCCAACAAATATAAGCAATTTTTTTCTTCTTATCTTCCCTCTGAGTTATGTTTATATTTCAAACTTCCCACTTTGTCGAGTTTAACGCAATTCACCTTTTCTTTCATAACACACAAAAATCGCAGTTCAACAAATAAAAGTAGTTTTTTTTTATCTTCCCTCTGAGTTATGTTTATATTTCAATCTTTCCACTTTCTCGAGGTTTACGCATTTCACTTTTTCTTTCATTAACACACAAAAAATCGCAGTTCAACAAATATAACCAGTTTTTTTTTTCTTATCTTCCCTCTGGGTTATGTTTATATTTCAAATTCCCACTTTGTCGAGGTGTACGCAATTCACCTTTTCTTTCGTTAATCAAAAACAACTCAATATTTTTTAGGAGCAGCGAGTAGCGGGCTTTTTTTTTATTATTGTTTCCTTTTTTAGTGCCCTTGAGCTGTCTCCTTTGTTGTAAAAAAAAAATTATTCTTCAGTCTAAAATGATGCCTGCGACGCCATTTATCTTGCCGCTCTCATAAAAGTTCACAAAGCAATATTCATTCCTTATAAAGTTGAGCCAATTCCCCTTGCTCGGTATTCCCAGACACTTCCGCCTCTCACACCAACTATTTCCAGAGGCCGAAAGGGAAATCGGGTTCTAATGAGTTTGTTTTATGTTCGTGACACAAAAGAAGGGTCAAACTCACCGTTGCCAGATTGTCGTACTCAGAGCATAGTATTTGGGGTAGGCGGTGGCCGAACTGGTAGCGTGCTGGGCCCGCATTCACCGCATGATGGACGACGCGGGTTCGAATCCCCAAGCTACCATCTCGGATTTTTCAGTCACCGCCGAGTGGCTTAAAACTACCCACATGCTGTCCTGAAGACCACCCATCAACCCGGACTCTAGAGGAAGCCGTCCAAGCGAATCAAGAACGAGTTCCGGGGGGCAGCATGAGCCAATAAAAGATGGCGTCACTATAAACACTCGCCTGCGCCATAACGGGCTGGGCCGACCATCAGGCCCCACCGCGAAGAAGACTTGGGCCGACCATCAGGCCCCACCGGGAAGAAGCCTACCGGCGCAATAGGCCGCAACGTAAAAAAAAAAATAAAAAATAAAAAATTACCGGTTTCTGACGCCTAACTATTGCCAAGAAACATCAGGAATTAACTATTTTAACGATAATTATAAGTGAATCTCTTTATTGGGGTCCATGAGACAGTTTTTGGGTCGAAAGTCGGTAAATATAAGAGGCTGAGTAAGACAATCTGGCAACTTTGGTCAAACTATCACCATGGTCATTAAACTACCCCTGGAAATGCCCAAAACTCCTATGAGAGCCTTGTGAAATATGTGTGCTTGCGAGGTGAAATGTTAAAGAATATGACCCACTAGTCTTCCTGGGATTCGTTAGCTAGTTTTCTTTCTTCACGTAAAGGTAAAGGCGACTAACTAGCTACCAACTTCCAAAGACGACAAAGATACATACCTTTTTTACTTGTTTTGCTTCCTAATTTTGTATTGCAGCTTACCGATCCCATACAAAATTCTACTTGTTATTTTCTTTTCATTTTCAAGTCACAAAGATGCTTAGTGTTGAAGTCTTATGGTACACTATTTTGACGCGGCATCTGCGCAAAACAAGTTATTACAGGCGACTTATTTTTTTCAAAGTTTTCAAATAAATAGTTTTTTGCAGAATTGTTTCATTATCCCCTAATACCTTATAAAAACAATGTTTGAAGTGTAGGATGCAGGAAACTAGACTCCTCTAAGTAGTTTAGTTCCAGAGATATAGCCCTTTAAACTTTTTGTCACGATTATGATTCATGATACCAAAACCGCAAAAAAACTTATGATTCCTCAGCAGGGTTAAATTTGTCAGTGTTTATTTTGTTGGTGTTATATAAGTTCGCGTTTTACAGGAAAGGAGGCATCTCATGGGCAAACAAAAAAAGGGAAACAATAATAGCCCGCCGGCGCTGCTTCTGCAAATGGTGTATAGTAATGAGCACCGTTGCCAGATTATCGTACTCAGAGCATAGTATTTACCGGTTTCTGACGCCCAACTATTCCCAAATACATCAGGAATTAACTATTTTAACGATAATTATAAGTGAATATCCTTATTGGGGTCCACGAGAGGCTGAGTAAGACAATCTAGCAACGTTGGTAATGAAATATATGTTTGCGTTCATCTTACTGGTGGCATTGAATTTATTTTGTTCGTATCATATCAGTTCACGCTTCTACTTTTCCACATAATAAAAAGTTTTACATATATTTTTCCTATGATTCACTTGCCTAGATTATATTATAAAGTTTGTAATTATTCTTTTTTGGGTTATAGAATAAAATATGTATGTTATGTATTGCAATTAACAAAGATCACAATAACAATACCGTTTCACATATAATTTTTCCTGTGATTCACTTGTCTAGACTATATTATAAAGCTTGTAATTATTCTTTTTTGGGTAATTAAATAAAAATATGAATGTTACGTATTGCACTTAACAAATAATAATAATACCCATTTTACATATAATTTTTCCTATGATTCACTTGTCTAGACTATTATAGAACGTGTAATTATCCTTTTTTGGGTAATAGAATAAAAAAATGAATCCTACGTATTGCACTTAACAAAGATCACAATAATTTTCCTATTGTTTCACACTTCATTTTTTCACGATTCACTTGTCTTGACTATATTAAAAAAAAAAAAACGTATTATTTGTTTTGGGGTAAAAGAAGAAAATATTGTTACGTTAAGCAATTGATCCCAACAACATTCCTATTGCTTTATATTTAATTTTCTTACATGACCCACTTGTCTGGAATATATCAAAAAGCTTGTTATTATTCGTTTCCGGGTAAAAGGATAATAATTGGATGTTACGTTTTGCATTAGACAAAGATTCCAATAATTTCCCAATCGTGTTACATATAATTTGTTCACGATTCACTTGACTATATTAAAAATGTCATAATATATTTTCGGGTAAAAAAAAAGAATGTTACGTTTGGCACTTGATCCCTACGACTTTCTTATCGCCTTATATTTAATTTTTCGTCACGATTCACTTGTCTAGACTGTATTCAAAAGCTTATTATTTTTTTTGTTGTTGGAGGAAAATAAATAATTCCAAATCTTTACCAGAAAAATAAACAAATAAATAAAGATAATAAAGAGGAGTAGCTGACCAATAAAATCAATAAAGGAAAATAAATAGTAGCTAACCAGAAAAAGCTATAAGAAAAAAGAAAAAAATAGCTCACCAATAAAATCAATCGAACTCTTTACTATTCAGACAGCAAGTTAAGCCTTTTATAATCACTCTTCTTGGTTCGTAGGTGTTTCCTCAGGCCAAGAGAGACACGGAAACAGTAACATTTTATTAAGAAGCTGCAATAGGAGGTTCTTGCACTTAACAAAGATAATTACAATATTTTCGCACCGTGTCACATTTAATTTCTTTTCCACGTTTCACTCGTCTAAACTGTGTTCAAAAGTTTGCTATAATTTGTTTTCGGGTAAAAGAAAAAAAGTGAATGGACGTTGACTGCGCCTGACAAACATCGCTACAAATTTCCACACGTCTGGCTTTTCACTTTCATCTCGCAATTCGTCGTTCACGCTTTGCACACTTAGGCATAATTCACTTTTTTTTTCCTCTCAGTTGGAACAAAAAAAAAACTACTGCATATTAATATTCAGCCTACGCACATGCTCGCCTTTTTTCTTATTACCTTCGCACCATTTCACATTTCAATTTTTTTTTCCCCGTCTCGCACAATTCTACACATTTTTTATTAGCCTTTAACCCGTCCGCTGCGATTGGCATGAATATCGCCTTCAATGGTAACCTGAAAACATACACTCCCAGGTCCTTCTCTGCCTCTGTGGTGGATAGTGGAGTATTTCGTATGTGGTATTGGTATGCTGGATATCCCCTCCCAAAATGCATGACTTTACGGCTGGTATAATAAGACACTCGCTTCTCACATCAGCTATTTCTAAAGGTCAATAGTGGGTCAGTCGGGTTCTAATGAGTGTTTCTTTAGGTTTATGGTACAGAGGAAGGGTCAAACTACCACCAGGGTCATAAAACTACTACTGGAAATGCCCACAACTCCTACGAAAGCCTTGTCAAATATGTGTTCTTAGGCGGCGAGCTGATAATACGAACATACATTTTTCTTCATTGAATTATAGCAGACACTTTTTGTTTCATTCCTATAGCTTGGTGATGTCTTCTTGTAGGAAATCCGCATACAACGGCCTAAACAGCTCGTCACCAAGATCTTTTTTTAGCACAATGGTAAAACTAGTAATAATATTCAGCCTGCGACATCCTTGCCTTTTATCTTATTAGTTTCATGCCATTTCGTCTGTCAACCTTTTATCGTCATCTCGCACAATCCAATACGCTTCGTCTATTTTAACACTGCTCGCCACCAAGATTTTTTTTCGTGTAATAATATTAACCCGGAAGCAGCGAAGGGCCAAATTTGTGGCTTTATCGTGTAGCAGCGAAGGGCCAAATTTGTTACATGACATAAACCCCCAAAATAGATGATACATCAACTGATCACAAATGCGTTGATATATATGTATTATGAAATGGTTTGTGTGAGTGATGGTTTTTTTCTCATTTTTCTCGCTTAGAGGGACCATTAAGAAACATGATCCCCGCTTCTACTGGGTTAATCACTGGTATTCCGTCAATGAACTTGTTTGCCTTTTATCTTGTTAGTTTCGAATCATTTCACATATCAACTTCTCTTTCCCCGTCACACTTCATTTACCTTAACACTGCTCGCCACCAAGATCTTTTTTCGCGGAATAGTAAGGCATGGTAATAAGATAATATCCAGCCTTCGACATGCTTGCCTTTTATCTTATCAGCTTCGTACGATTTCACACTCCAAATTTTTTCACCACCTCGCACAATTCACCACGCTTCGTTTGCTTCATTTTTTTGTTTTGTTATTTCGTGTGATGGTAAAACTGGATGAACATTAGCCGTGACTCGACAACCAGAGGAGATCAAGGAACCTCTCCAACCGAAATGGACCTCTTTTTGATCACTCATCTCTACCTTGTTTTATATAGCAGCAGTAATTAGCGGGCTTTTTTTTTTTTTTCGATTTATTTTAGCCCTTGAACTGCTTCCTTTACTGTAAAAAAAATTGCTTACCTTTATTTTATCAGTTTCATAACATTTCACATTCCAAACTTTGTTCACATGTCGCACAATTTAACACACTTCATCATCATATCTTGTCGCGATAAAAACGTACCCACTGGATGGCATTTTCACTTGCTTCCCTAAGATCTTGGTCGGTGCAGTGAGGCCCCATTGCGCATTCCTGGAGTAAGTGGTTCATAGTTTGCACTTCTCCACATGGGCATTCGGGGTTGTTGGCTAATCCCCATCTGTACTTGATTTTTTCCGACCTTTGCTTGTGCTCTGGTCAGGTTGGTACAGTTGGGGAGGGTTTCAGCTGGGCTTGGCAGGGCCTCGTTCTGTTGCTGGTTGTCTGTTTCCTGCCAGCGTTCTACCCTGTATGCCGCAGCTCGACTAGGGTCCAGTCCCTCAGTGGTGATGAAGCTTTTCCGTGACTTCAGCCTTTGCCTCACTTCTTGATGGCCGTGAAGTGGGTGCCGGGGATCATTCATTTGCTTGTACCGCTCGATCTTTGCGACAGCTTCTCTTCTGACATGTGGTGGCGGTATACCAGATAGCCTATATATGGCTGGCAAGGGTGCTGATTTTAAGGTGCCAGTAATTACCCGACACGACTTATTTAACTGTGAGTCTACACAAGTCAACTCCCTTAACACTGCCCGTCACCAGGATCTTTTGACGCGCAGCAGTAAAACATGATAATTATAATTTTCAGCCTACGCACACGCTTGCCTTTCATCTTCGTTTCATGCCATTTCACATTTACAACTTTTTTTATCATCTCGCACAACTCAACACGCTCCATTTATTTTTTATTTATTCATTTATTTATTTATTTATTTTTTTTGCTTGATGATTATTAACTGTGACTAGACAGCCGGAGGGGCGTATCAAGCAAGACACCTCCCCATCCGGCGCACAGAAATAAATAAATAATAATGATGAAAAGCGCAAATAAACAGGCAAATAAATAGATGGACGGAAAGAGACATAATCAAAGAATAATGAGAAAAAAACACATAATAAGGGAAATTTTGAAAGAAAAATCTAAGGAAAGAAAAGAAGCAAAAAAGGAAATAGAAAAGGAGGGGAAGGAAGATTATGTCTGCCTTTTAGGGTATAAGGGAAAGGGGTATAAGGAGTGGGGGGGAGGAGGTATCAGGGGGGTATTTTTTTTTACAGGGGAGACAGTTCAAGGGCGTGAAAAAAAAAATAATGAAAAAATGCCCGCTACTTACTACTCCCGAATAGAGTACGTAGGAGTGGCCAAAAAGAGAGGTCAATTTCGGGAGAAGAGGTGTCCTGATACCCTCCTCTTGGTGGGGGTGGGAAGGAAATCCGAAAATAACCGCTCTTTTGGCCACTCATCTCTACTTTCTTTCATATGAGTGCTGATTAGCGGCCTTTTTTGTGTGTTTTTATTTATGTTTGCCCTTGAGATGCTTCCTTTACTATATATATAAAAAAAACTAAAAAAAACTACCACCGCCGTTCTTGCTCCTCTCGCCTCTCTGTTTCAACACCATGCACTTCCCCGTTCCGCCTCTCACAGGTAGACACAACTCACCTTTCCTTTCAGCAACACAAAAAAAGGTGTACAGGATATTAATTTCCAGGGCCCATAAAGCTGTCCCGGCGGGCACATCGCATCATTTATCTCGCCGGGCTCAAAAATGTTTCAGTCTTCCACAGTTCGCCGTTCACACCCCACCTCCTCCACCTTCTGCTCCACCACTGCCTCACTAACGCCCCCTTCCCCGCCCCTTCGTTCCACTCCCCCTTATTGCTCTCCCACATGCCTCCTCTTACCCTTCCTCTGTCACACCCCACCTCCTCCACCTTCTGCTCCACCGCTGCCTCACTAACCCCCCCTTCCCCGCCCCATCGTTCCACTTCCCCTTAATGCTCTCCCACATGCCTCCTCTTACCCTTCCTCTGTCACACCCCACCTCCTCCACCTTCTGCTCCACCACTGCCTCACTAACCCCCCCTTCCCCTCCCCTTCGTTCCACTCCCCCTTATTGCTCTCCCACATGCCTCCTCTTACCCTTCCTCTGTGCTCCTCCCCTCCCTCCCCCCCTTCACCACCCCCGCACCTCCCCCTCTTCCTCTTACTGCTCTTCCTTACGCCACCTCAAACCTGCTCCCTGTGTTCTCCCTTTCATCGACCCCGTACCGCTTCCTTCCCTTCCCCCCTCCTATGCCACCTCTTCCGTATGCCCTGTGCCCCCCCCCCCCCTTTCCCGGCCTCCGTACCACCTCCCTTTTCCTCTTACAGCTCTTCCTTAAGTCATCTCTTACCTATCCCCATTGTTCTCCCCCTTCATCGATACTGTCCCCTTTCCCACTTCCCCCTCTTCCTCCTGCTTCTCTCCCTTATGTTACCTCTTCCCCACCCCCTGTGCTTCCTCCTTCACCCCCCCCCCCGCACCTCCTACCCCTTCTTCCTCTCCTTCCCCTCCCTTCAGCTCCATTTACACCTGCACTACCACATTTGAAGGCGGTGGTTGAGTGGTCAGCGTCTGGGTGCGGTGTCCTGGAGGTTCCGGGTTCAAAGCCCGCTCGCCTGTATAAGCTGACAATGTTCAGACATCGACGAGTGGCCTAAGACTACCCACATGCCTTCCTGATGACCACCTATCAACCTGGACTCTAGCAAAACTCTCTCAAAGGATCAAGTGGAGCTCCGGGCGCCAGCATGAGCCCAAGGGAAGGGAAAGGAAGGAAAATAAATGAGAAAGGAAGGGAAGGGAAGGGAAGGGAAGGGAAGAGAAGGGATAGGATGGAAAAGGAAGGAAAGGGAAAAGAAGGGAAAGGAAGGAAAAGGAATGAGAAGGGAAGGGAAGGGAAAGGAAGGGAAGGGAAGGGAAGGGAAGAGAAAGGATAGGACGGAAAAGGAATGAGAAGGGAAGGGAAAGGACTGTGTATGACTGAAGAAGGGTAAGAGGAGGCATGTGGGAGAGCAATAAGGGGGAGTGGAATGAAGGAAGGGAAGTGAAGGGAAAGGAAAGGAAAGGGAAGGGAGAGGAAAGGAAGGGAAGGGAAGAGAAGGACAGAGAAGAGAAGAGAAGAGAAGGGAAAGGAAGGGAAGGAAAGGGAAGGGAAGAGAAAGGATAGGATGGAAAAGGAAGGGAAGGGAAGAGAAGGGAAAGGAAAGGGAAGGGAAGAGAATGGAAGAGAAGGACAGAGAAGAGAAGAGAAGGGAAAGGAAGGGAAAGGAAAGGAAAGGGAAAGGAGAGGAAAGGAAGGGAAGGGAAGAGAAGGACAGAGAAGAGAAGAGAAGAGAAGGGAAAGGAAGGGAAGGAAAGGGAAGGGAAGAGAATGGAAAAGGAAGGAAAAGTAATGAGAAGGGAAGTGAAGGGAAAGGAAAGGGAAGGGAAGAGAATGGAAGAGAAGGACAGAGAAGAGAAGAGAAGGGAAAGGAAGGGGAGGAAAGGGAAGGGAAGAGAATGCCAAGGAAGGAAAAGTAATGAGAAGGGAAGTGAAAGGAAAGGAAAGGGAAGGGAAGGGAAGGGAAGGGAAGAGAAGGACAGAGAAGAGAAGAGAAGGGAAAGGAAGGGAAGGAAAGGGAAGGGAAGAGAATGGAAAGGAAGGAAAAGTAATGCGAAGGGAAGTGAAGGGAAAGGAAAGGGGAGGGAAGGGAAGGGAAGGGAAGGGAAAGGAAAGGAGGGAAGGAAAGGAAAGGGAAGGAAGGGAAGGGAAGGGAAAGGAAAGGGAAGGAAGGGAAGGGAAAGGAAAGGGAAGGGAAAGGAAAGGAAAGGAAGGGACGGGAAGGGAAAGGAAAGGAAAGGAACGGAAAGGAAAGGAAAGGAAGGAAGGAAGGAAGGGAAGGGAAAGGAAAGGAAAGGGAAAGGAAAGGAAGGGAAGGGAAAGAAAAGGAAAGGAAGGGAAGGGAAGAGAAGGACAGAGAAGAGAAGAGAAGGGAAAGGAAGGGAAGGAAAGGGAAGGGAAGAGAATGGAAAGGAAGGAAAAGTAATGAGAAGGGAAGGGAAGGGGAAGGAAGGGAAGGGAAAGGGAAGGAAGGGAAGGGAAAAGAAGGGAAAGAAAGTGAAGCGAAGGGAAAGGAAAGGGAAGGGAAAGGAAAGGAAGGGAAGGGAAGAGAAGGACAGAGAAGAGGAGACAAGGGAAAGGAAGGGAAGGGAAAGGAAGGAAAAGTAATGAGAAGTGAAATGAAGGGAAAGGAAAGGGAAGGGAAGGGAAGAGAAGGGAAAGGAAGGAAAAGTAATGAGAAGGAAGGAAGGAAAGGAAAGGAAGGAAGGGAGGGAAAGTGAAGGAAGGAAAGGAAAGGAAGGAAGGAAGAGAAGGACAGAGAAGAGAAGAGGAAGGAAAGGAGAGGAAGGAAGGAAAGAAAGGAAAGAAGGAAGGAAGGAAGGAAGGAAAGGATAGGACGGGAAGGGAAGGGAAGGGAAGGGAAAGGAAAGGAAAGGAAGGGAAGAGAAGAGAAGGACAGAGAAGAGAAGAGAAGGGAAGGGAAGGGAAGGAAAGGGAAGGGAAGAGAATGGAAAGGAAGGAAAAGTAATGAGAAGTGAAGGAAAGGGAAAGGAAAGTGAAGGGAAGGGAAAGGAAAGGAGAGGAAGGGAAGGGAAGAGAAGAACAGAGAAGAGAAGAGAAGAGAAGGGAAAGGAAGGGAAGGAAAGGGAAGGGAAGGGAAGAGAATGGAAAGGAAGGAAAAGTAATGAGAAGTGAAGTGAAGGGAAAGGAAAGTGAAGTGAAGGGAAAGGAAAGTGAAGGGAAGGGAAAGGAAAGGAAAGGAAGGGAAGGGAAGAGAAGGACAGAGAAGAGAAGAGAAGAGAAGGGAAAGGAAAGGGAAGGGAAGGGAAGGGAAAGGAAAGGAAAGGAAGGGAAGGGAAGAGAAGGACAGAGAAGAGAAGAGAAGGGAAAGGAAGAGAAGGGAAAGGAAGGAAAAGTAATGAGAAGAGAAAGGGAAGGAAGGGAAGGGAAGGGAAACTACTTGCCTGCGCCACTAACAGGCAGGGGCCAACCAACAAGCCCGATCAAAATAGCATACCGGCGCTCTAGGCAGAACGTATAATAAAAAAAACCGCTCCCCTCGCCTTCCCAGCTTGACCACCCACGCCCCTCCTTCTCGTACCTCCCCCATTAAGACCAAACCCTACCATCTGCGCTTCCCCTACATACCCCCCTTACATTCACCCACACACGCTCTCCCTTTCATGCTCCCCCACCCAACACTCCCTCAGATGTGATGCACGTTCTCCCATGCACGCCCTCCCTCCTGTGCACCCTTTTCGTTCTCCCTCATTTTGCACAACATTTCACATTCCAAACTGAAATTGTGAAAAATAAGAGAAAAGGTAATGAAAGAAGAAGAAAATAATAATAGTCATCAGTGAAAAGCACAACTCATATCCCAGACAGCGAGAACACATCAGGGAGTGCCGATACAAAGCCGATACTCCCGACCTACAACTGAACTGAACTGAACAACGCCCCCATGCTCTCCCTTACACTCTCCTCATCCCCATTACGCATAGCGCCCCACCCCTCCCCTCCTTTTTCGCCCCCCCCTCTCGCCCACCACACCTATTACAAGCTTCCATCAATTACTTTTTTGGGGGGAGATTATACAAGAACTTTATGACCACTTTGACTGTGTGTGTGTGTGTGTGTGTGTGTGTGTGTGTGTGTGTGTGTGTGTGTGTGTGTGTGTGTGTGTGTGTGTGTGTGTGTGTGTGTGTGTGTGTGTGTGTGTGTTGTTCTCTATGTTATTTCTATTTTCACCGGCAAACTCGTAATAATGTCTCGTATTTTGAAACATCCATTTATATCATTTATCCTTATGTGTGTGTGTGTGTGTGTGTGTGTGTGTGTGTGTGTGTGTGTGTGTGTGTGTGTGTGTGTGTCGTTAATTACAGTTTCATCCCTCATCAACTTTTGTTACAGCTAAAAAAAAAAAAAGGGGGGGGGGGGCGTCACAACCCACACGCCATATTTACAACCTCCCACATCTTCCTCCCACATATCAACGCCTTCCCCTACCAGCCTCCTCCCCCTCCCCTCACACCCTCCCTCTTCCCCTCCGAATACAAATACACCCACCCAAAGCACCTCCCCATCCCCTTTCATACATACCCTCCCCACTTTCCCTCAATGAGCCATATTTACAACCTCCCACATCTTCCTCCCACATATCAAACTCCTACACAACCATCCTCTTCATCCCCCTCCCCTTACATCCTCCCTCTCCCCCTCCCAATACAAATACACTCACCCAAAGCACCTCCCCACCCCCCTTCCCCTATAAACTCCCCAGTTTCCCATCCCCATTCCAATACATTCTCCCCTCCCCTTCCCTATACATTTATCTTAATTAATGCTTCTCAAACCCCCACCTATACCAATACCCCCTTCGCAACCTTCAATATAATAATCTTTGCTTCCTAGATCACTCTTCAAAGGGCTCTATCCCTCTCTCTGTGCCTTTATCTCCAGTTTCCTTTCCGGTCGTTCTATCACTGCTGTGGTAGACGGCCACTGTTCTACCCCTAAAGCCTAAACCAAATAACAGTGGTGTTCTGCAGCGCTCTGTTCTATCCCCCACTCTCTTTCTGTTATGCATTGACTGATCTTCTTTCCAAAACAAACTGTCCTATCCACTCCTGCTGCGGACTCTACTCTGCATTATTTTTCTTTTCTTTTTTAACAGAAGACCCTCACAACAGGAATTACACGATTCTAGGCTGGACGCTGCAGAACGTTTAACCTCAGATCGTACAATCATTTCCGAATGGGGAAGGAGGAACTTGGTGTCCTTCAATGCCTCGAAAGCTCATTATCTCCACTTGTCAACTCGACACAATCTTCCAAACAACTATCCCCTTTTCTTCGACAACACTTACCTGTCACCTCTTTTTTAATAAACCTTATTGGTGTATCCAGAACTCAAAATCTCAACTGGAAACTTCATATATCCTCTCTCGCTAAATCAGCTTCCTGGAACTTAGGCGTTCTGTATCGTCTCCGCCAGTTCTTTTCCCCGCACAGATGCTGTCCATGTACAGGGGCCTTGTCTGCCCTCTTATGGAGTATGCATCTCACGTGTGGGGGGCTCCACTCACACAGCTCTTTTCTTCGTCTCATTAACTCCCCTCCTCTTAGTAGCAGTCTTCTACCTCTCATTCCGCCGCAGTGTTGCATCTTTTTCCATCTTCTATCTATACTTTCATACTGACTGCTCTTCTGAATCTGCTAACTACATGCCCCCCTCCTCTCATGGGCCCGCTGCACATGACACTCTACTCTTGCTCATCCCTATTCTGTCCATACCCCTTATGTAAGAGGTAACCAGCATCTTCATTCCTATATCCTTTCCGCTGATAAACCCTAGAACGGTCTTCCTTCGTCTGTACTTCCCCTTACTTTATCCCTATACACTAAACAGCCTCCCCTACTCCCTTCTCTCTCTCTCTCTCTCTCTCTCTCTCTTATGCACTCTTTAACCATCCTCTTCATCCCCATACACTAAACAGCCTCCCCTACTCCCTCCTCTCTCTCATGCACTCTTTAACCATCCTCCTCATCCCCATGCATTAAACACCCTCCCTGACCCCCCCCCCACCCACGCGATTACAGCCTCCCCACCTCCTCCCCGCACAAATACAAGCTCCTGAAATCCGTGCTCACATAAATACACCTCCTGCAAGCCCACCCCACATTAATATAGGCCCCCCAACCCCTCCCCACGCCATAACAATATCCCTAGCCCCTACCAACACCAGTAAAGCATTCCAGTCCACTCCCCAACCCACTCCCCATCCCCTACAGCTTCCAAATCTCCTCCCTCGACCACCCCCATCCCTGACCTTCCCACACTCCCCTCGATACCCTCCCCCAGTATCCTCTCGCAATAAATATAAATTACACACGTATATATCCTATTACTCCACATATATAAAAGCATCGTTTCAGATATAATAATAATAATATCAATAATAATAATAGTAGTAATAATAATAATAATAATAACAATAATAATACCTGACCAGCCACAGACGTAGCCCTTCCCTTCCCTTCCCTTCCCCCTTCCTTCCTTCCTCCTTCCCTTTCCTTCCTCCTTCCCTTCCTTCCTTCCCTTCCTTCCTTCCTTCCTTCCTTCCTTCTTCCTTCCTTCCTTCCCTTCCCTTCCTTCCTTCCTTCCCTTCCTCTTCTTCTTCTCTTCTCTTCTCTTCTCTTCTCTCTCTCTCTCTCTCTCCCCGCAGCAGAGGCGCCGAAACGTGATTATGACGCTAATGAAGTGGCGATTTTTTTGCTTTTTCTTATTTTTCCTCCGTCAAAGATTTTTCCTCGGATGTGTCTTTTGACGGAGTTTTCTTCTTGGTATTACGCGTGTCACTCATCAGGGAAAAGGAGGAGGAGGAGGAGGAGGAGGAGGAGGAGGAGGAGGAGGAGGAGGAGGAGGAGGAGGAGGAGGAGGAGGAGGAGGAGGAGGAGGAGGAGGAGGAGGAGGAGGAGGAGGAGGAGGAGGAGGAGGAGGAGAAGACGGCGACGACGAAGAAAAAAACGAAGATAACAGTTTTTTATATATATATATTATCTCTCTCTCTCTCTCTCTCTCTCTCTCTCTCTCTCGTCCCTTGTATTTTTTTTTCGTACTTTTGTTCCTCTTATGATTTTTTGTATTATTATCTTCCTATAAAAACAGAGGAGGAGGAGGAGGAGGAGGAGGAGGAGGAGGAGGAGAAAGAAGAAAAGAAAAAGAAAAAAAAAGAAAAAGAAAAAGTAAAAGAAAAAGAAGAAGAAGAAGAAGAAGAAAAAGAGAAAGAAGAAGAAGAAGAAGAAGAAGAAGAAGAAGAAGAAGATGAAGAAAAAAGAAAAAAAAGAAAAAGAAAAAGAAGAAAAAAGAAAAGAAAAAGAAAAAAAGGTGAACGAACGAACAGTGAGGAAGAACAAGAACAGGAACAGCTAGGACAAAAATAACACCAAAAAGAAGAACAAGCGGAAGAGTCCACAAAAATCAATGAGGGAGAAACGGAAAAAATGGAAATGAAAAAATGAGACAAACGACATAAAAGAATAAAACTTAAATTGGAGGTAAGGTAAGGTAAGGCAAAGTTGGGGGCATACGGGATAGCTACACGTCGCCTACTTGTTCCTCTCTCGCACTGGCACTTGAGAATGTTGTGGAAAGACCCATCACCCAAGGTTTCCCCAGGTACCCATTTATCGACCAGCCCGAAAAGTGGGAAAAAAGAGAGAGATTTACATAGACATAGAAAATCAGACCACACAGACCCCATGGTCCAGACTTGGTGGTCTGTCCTTAAAACTAAGTGATTTTACATTAATCAGAAGACTCCAAAACGTTGCATTTCTACTCTAGTTGATATTAAGTTGAAGGAAGTGACGGTCGAGCTTATTTTTGAAGGAGTCAATCGTGTTACACTGGACCACTGATGGTGGGAGCTTATTCCATTCTCGCACTACAACGTTGGTGAAGAAAAATTTGGTGCAGTCTGAATTTACTTGTCTACATCTGAGTTTTACGCCATTGTTCCTCGTGCGCAAAGTGTCATCGATCATAAACAATGTTGATCTGTCTACATTCGTGAAACCATTAAGTATTTTAAAACATTCGATCAGTTTTCCTCGGAGGCGACGTTTCTCAAGAGAGAACATGTTAAGGGTAGAAAGCCTTTCTTCGTAGGATTTGTTGCGCAAGGAAGGGATCATTTTCGTTGCCCGACGCTGAACACCTTCTAATTTAGCAATATCCTTTGCATGGTGGGGAGACCAAAACTGTACCGCATATTCCAAGTCGGGTCTGACTAAACTGTTGTAGAGCGGGAGTATTACATCTTTATTCTTAAATAAAAAGTTTCTTTTAATGAAGCCCAACGTTCTGTTCGCTTTATTTGCTGCATCGATGCATTGCTGTGAGAATTTGAGGTTTGACGCGATTTTGACAACCAAGTCCTTGACGCATTGAACGATTTTGAGTTTAACGACGCGCATTTCTTAATCAAACTTTTTATTAATCGTTCAAAATTGAATGACATGTAACTTGTCTACGTTAAAGGGCATCTCCCTTCTATGCGACCAAGATGAAATTTTGTGCAAATCCTCTTGGAAGCTTTGCCTGTCTTCGTCAGTGAGAACCGAGTTACCAATCTTTGTGTCGTCTGCAAATTTACTAATGCGGTTATTGAGTCCAACATCCACGTCGTTGATGTAAATAATGAAGAGCACTGGGCCAAGAACCGAGCCCTGAGGGACGCCACTAGTGACCGGCGCCCACTCTGAGTTAAATCCGTCAATCACTACTCTTTGTTGTCTGTTGCTCAACCAATTCGCGATCCATTGGTTTACCTGACCGTCAATACCTATTTGCTTTAATTTGTAAAGTAATTTATGATGCGGGACTTTATCAACCGCTTTCTGGAAATCAAGATAGACTACGTCCAGTGATTTGGTTACGTCATAAACAGTGAAGAGGTCGTTATAAAAGGTTAATAGATTTGATAGGCAGGATCTTTTGTTTCGGAAGCCATGTTGTGAGTCCCCAATTAATGAGTGGCTTTCAAGGTAACTCACAATTTTGTCTCTAATTATGCCCTCAAGTAGCTTACCTACAACCGAAGTTAGACTAATGGGCCTGTAATTACCTGGTACTTTTTTTGTCTCCTTTCTTAAAAATCGGTGTCACGTTAGCCTTTTTCCAATCTGAAGGGACAATGCCTTGTCGCAAGGACATATTGAATACGGTTGTGAGGGAGGAGAGTATTTCGCTCTTTGTTTCTTTCAGCAGAGTTGGATATACTTTATCAGGTCCAGGACCTTTATTTGTTTTAAGTGATTTGAGGGCTTTAAGGACTTCATCGGGTTTTATTTCAAAGTTAGACAATGCATGGTCGGGATTTACATTAGTACTGGTGTTGGTGGTGGTGGTGGGAGGACTGTTATTATTAAACACCGAGGAAAAGTAATTGTTTAATAGGTTTGCAACGTGTTGGCTGTCAGTCACTAGTGCACCGTAGAGAGAGAGAGAGAGAGAGAGAGAGAGAGAGAGAGAGAGAGAGAGAGAGAGAGAGAGAGAGAGAGAGAGAGAGAGAGAGAGAGAGAGAGAGAGAGAGAGAGAGAGAGAGAGAGATAGAGAGAGAGAGAGAGAGAGAGAGAGAGAGAGAGAGAGAGAGAGAGAGAGAGAGAGAGAGAGAGAGAGAGAGAGAGAGAGAGAGAGAGAGAGAGAGAGAGAGAGAGAGAGAGAGAGAGAGAGAGAGAGAGAGAGAGAGAGAGAGAGAGAGAGAGAGAGAGAGAGAGAGAGAGAGAGAGAGAGAGAGAGAGAGAGAGAGAGAGAGAGAGAGAGAGAGAGAGAGAGAGAGAGAGAGAGAGAGAGAGAGAGAGAGAGAGAGAGAGAGGAGAGAGAGAGAGAGAGAGAGAGAGAGAGAGAGAGAGAGAGAGAGAGAGAGAGAGAGTGGAGAGAGAGAGAAAGGAAAGAAAGAAATGGAAAGTGGAAAGGAGGAAGGAAGGGGGGAAGGAGGAGAGAAGGAAGGAGGGAAGAAAGGAGAGAGTAAGGAAGGAAAGGAAAGAAAGAAATGGAAAGTGGGAAGGAGGAAGGATATATTAAGGGAAGGAGGGAAGGAATAGGAGAACAAGGAAAGAAAGAGAATGAGGGAATAAATGAAAGAGAGAGAGAGAGAGAGAGAGAGAGAGAGAGAGAGAGAGAGAGAGAGAGAGAGAGAGAGAGAGAGAGAGAGAGAGAGAGAGAGAGAGAGAGAGAGAGAGAGAGAGAGAGAGAGAGAGAGAGAGAGAGAGAGAGAGAGAGAGAGAGAGAGAGAGAGAGAGAGAGAGAGAGAGAGAGAGAGAGAGAGAGAGAGAGAGAGAGAGAGAGAGAGAGAGAGAGAGAGAGAGAGAGAGAGAGAAGGAAAGAAGGAATGATGGAAGAAAGAAGGAAGAAAGAAGGAAAAAAGAAAGAAAAGAAAGAAAGAATGAGGGAAGGAATGAAAGAAAGGAGAGAAGGAATGATGAAAGAAAGACGAAAAAAAGAAAAGAAAGGGAGAATGAGGGAAGGAATGAAAGAAGGAGAGAAGGAATGATGAAAGAAAGACGGAAAAAAAAAAGAAGAGAATAAGAGAAGGAATGAGAGATGGAAATACGGGAAGGAATGGCGTAAGTAAAGAACGCAAAGAAGGAATAAGGGAAAAATGGTGTAAGGCAAAAAATAGGAATGAGGGAAAATGACGAAAGGAATGAGGGAAAGAAGGAAGGAGGAATGGAAGAAGGAATGTGAGAAGGAATAAAAAGGAAACAAGGAAAAAAAAAAGTGAGTGAGGACAAGTATGAGGAAGGAAGGAGGAAAGAAGGGAGACTGTATGAGGGAATGAATGAATCAGTGAATGAGTTAACGAATGAGAGAATGAACGAGAGAGGGAAGAAGGAAACAAAAAAGGAAAAGAAATGAATACGTAAAGGAATGAAGAAAAGAGAGAAGGATAAAAAGAAAGAAAAAATAAGGGAAGGAATAAAAACGAATTAGGATTACAAGAAAGAAGGAAAGGCAAAAAGAAAGAAGGAAAGAAAGGAAAAAGGAAAGAAAGATGGAAAGAAAAAATAAGAAGAGCTGAGGAAAGAAGAAAAAGAAAGGAGGAACGAGGTAAGAAATGAGAACGAATTAGGATTAAAAGAAAGAAGGAAAGGCAAAAAAATAAAGGAAGGATGGAAGGAAGGGAGAAAAAAGGAAAGAAAGATGGAAAGAAAAAATAAGAAGAGATGAGGAAAGAAGGAAAAGAAAGGAGGAACGAGGTAAGAAATGAGAACGAATTAGGATTAAAAGAAAGAAGGAAAGGCAAAAAGAAAGAAGGAAGGAAGGAAGGAAAAAGGAAAGAAAGATGGAAAGAAAAAATAAGAAGAGATGAGGAAAGAAGAAAAAGAAAGGAGAAACGAGGTAAATGATAACGAATTATTATTAAAGAAAGAAGGAAAGGCAAAAAAGAAAGAAAGAAGGAAGGAAGGGAGAAAAAAGGAAAAAGATGGAAAGAAAAAATAAGAAAGATGAGGAAAGAAGGAAAAGAAAGGAGGAACGAGGTAAAAAATAAGAATGAATTAGGATTAAAAGAAAGAAGGAAAGGCAAAAAGATAGAAGGAAGGAAGGGAGAAAAAAGGAAAGAAAGATGGAAAGAAAAAATAAGAAGAGATGAGGAAAGAAGGAAAAGAAAGGAGGAACCAGGTAAGAAATAAAACGAATTAGGATTAACAGAAAGAAGGAAAGGCAAAAAGAAAGAAGGAAGGAAGGAAGGAAGGGAGGAAGGAAAGAAAGATGGAAAGAAAAAATAAGAAAGATGAGGAAAGAAGGAAAAGAAAGGAGGAACGAGGTAAGAAATGAAAACGAATTAGGATTAAAAGAAAAAAGGAAAGGCAAAAAAGAAAGAAAGAAGGAAGGAAGGGAGGAAAAAGGAAAGAAAGATGGAAAGACATATACAAAGAGATGAGGAAAGAAGGAAAAGAAAGGAGGAACGAGGTAAGAAATAAAACGAATTAGGAAGGAATGAAAGCAGCAAGGTAAGAGGTGAGGGAAGCGTGAGGGAGAGCGGTAGAGTCTTATTGAGCTTCTCGCCGCCTAAGGGGGAAATAAGTGGCAGAAAACGTGTCAGGATTATAAAAATTCGCGACGAGATTATTAACTCCGAGGCGACTGGAGGGAAAGAGGGAATGCGACCAAATGAAAAAGATTGAGAAAGAAACATAAAACAATTTGCGAATATTACTTGAGCGTGTTTAACTGTGTGGAAAGAAAATGTGATGAAAAAATGCAAATGCGAGGAGTGAAATGTAGTGTAGCTTTTTATGAAGGAAAGAAAGGAAATAAATAAATGAATGAATGGGGGAACAACACAAGGGAAGGAAAAAGGAAAGAAAAATACAAGAGGAAGGAAAAATGAAAAAGTGAACAGAAAATAATGAGTGAGTTTTGTAAAGGAAAGAAAGTAAAGATGAAATGAATGATGGAAACAATGAGGGGAGGAAGAAGGAAAGAAAGAAGGAAAAATGCAAAAGGAAGGAAAAATGAAAAAGTGAACAGAAAATAATGAGTGAGTTTTGTAAAGGAAAGAAAGTAAAGATGAAATGAATGAGGGAAACAATGAGGAGAGGAAGAAGGAAAGAAGGAAGGAAAGAAAGAAGGAATAAGGAAGGGAATGAGGGAAATACGACTACATGAAAAAGACTGAAAATAAACATAAAATAAGTTGTGAATGAATCCTATTTGAGTTAAATTGGGTGAAAAAAATTATGGAAAAAATGCAAATAAGAAAAGAAACAGCGTATTTTTGATAAAGGAGAGAAAAGAAAGAAAGAGTGAATGAGGAAGGAAGTAATGAGGGAAGGAAGAAGGAGAGAAGGACCGAATGAAAGAAGGAATAAGGGAATGAGAAAATGCGACTAAATGAAAAAAAAAACTGGAAAAAAACGTAAAAGGAATGAAAGAAAGAAGGAATAAGGAAAGGAATGAGAAAATACGACTACTTGAAAAAGACTGAAAAGGAAACAAAAAACAAGTTGTGAATGTAACTTTTTTGCGTTTAATTGGGTGGAAAAAGGTGATGAGAATAATGCAAATACGAAAAGGAAATACTTTAGTGTAATTTTTTGGTAAAGGAAAGAAAGGAAAGAAAGTGTGAATGTGGAAGGAAGTAATGACGGAAGGAAGGAGAAAAGGAAGGAAAGAAGGAAGGAATAAGCGAATGAGGAAATGCGACTAAATGAAAAAAAAAAAGGAAATCTAGCGTAATTTTTTGGTAAGGGAAAGAAAGGAAAGAAAGAGTGAATGTGGAAGGAAACAATGACGGAAGGAAGGAGAAAAGGAAGGAAAGAAGGAAGGAATAAGCGAATGAGGAAATGCGACTAAATGAAAAAGAAAAGGAAATCTAGCGTAATTTTTTGGTATAGGAAAGAAAGCAAAGAAAAGTGAATAAGGAAGGAAACAATGAGGGAAGGAAAAAGGAGAGAAGTAAGGAAAGAAAGAAGGAACAAGGGAATGAGGAAATGCAACAAAAAAGAAAACGGAAAAAGAAACATAAAACAAATCGTGAATGAATCCTATCTGAGTGAGTGAAAAAAAGGCGATGGAAAAAAATGTAAATGCAAAAATTAAGTGTAGAATAATTTTTGTAAAGGAAAGAAAGGAAAGAAAGAGTGAATGAGGGAAGCAATGAAAGACGGAAGAAGGAAAGGACTGAAAGAAGGAAGAAATAAGGCAATGAATGAAGGAAGGAATACAGGAGGAAAGGAAGGAGTGAACGAGGAAAGGCACAAAATAGAGAAACCTACCCCCCCACCCCCCCCACCCCCGAAAAAAAAAAATGTTCCAAAATCATATAAAGTTTAGGAGAAAGATATCTTAGTACACTACTCTTGAAAGCGTTTAAGTCAAAGGAAAGAGGAAGCACAAACAAACGAAAACAGTTCTAGAGATTACCAAAAATTAAAGGGGGATGAAAGAATGATTTAGCCGGTTACCTCTTGCATTAGGAAGCTGGATATCATTAGCATGGGAATAGAAGCATAGAAGTGGGTCTGATCAAATGGCTGAACAAGATGAAAAATGGGAATGGAAGGAAAATTTATGAATGCAGACACCCCCTTCACTCCCCTTCAACCCCTCCCCCCCCTTCCCTCCCCATCCACCCATCCACCCATCTCCTCATGATAACATCCTCCTGTATCCTTATCCTCTTTTCTGTTTCCTCCTCCTCCTTCTCCTCCTCCTCCTCCTCCTCCTCCTCCTCCTCCTCCTCATCATCATCATCATCATCATCATCATCATCATCATCATCATCATCATCATCATCATCATCATCTTCCTCCTCCTCCTGGTATAAAAAGTCTCGAAAAAAATGAAAGAGAATGTAATAAATATATATAAAAAACGGCAATATTAATAGCAGTATTGAGGAGAACCTTCTTTGTGTTCTGAGAGAGGGGGAATACAAATGAAAATTCATACCCTTGTTTTCCTCCTCCTCCTCCTCCTCCTCCTCCTCCTCCTCCTCCTCCTCCTCCTCCTCCTCCTCATCATCATCATCATCATCATCAAGCGCCATATTCCCCGTTCGCAATTAGAGGACAGGTTCACTCTCCTCCATCTCCTTCACCACCATCATCTTCCACCTCCAATCACACCACCACCACCACCACCAATACCACCTCCACCCCCACCCCCACCCCCACCAAGACCAGCACCACCACATTTCCACCTCCCTGAAACACGTGTCTTCATCTCCTGTGCCGCCTCCCTCTCCCTCTTCCTCTTGAGCTCCTTCATACACGAATATCAAAATGAGTTACATCAAAATTGGTCTCCGTGGCATGCGAACTATGACTTACAGGCGTGCACGCGCTATTTCCCAGAGGAGGAGGAGGAGGAGGAGGAGGAAACATTGAAACGTGGAAAAGTAGGCAACAGAAATCATCACGAGGTTGCCCGCTCTAGTGATATGTTCTGCTTGACAGTCACTTTATGCCTGCAGAGCAGACCATAGAACTTTCGTGCGTACTTTCAATTTACTCATGTTGCCACGAAGCATGCAACAGTCGGTGCGATTTGAAGTAGTTGATGGTTTCAGTACTTACTACTTCAGCAGGGAGGCTGTTCCAATGGTGTATGACTCGGTTTGAGAAGAAATTCCTACCAATATTTGTATTGCATCGCTTCGCCTGAATGAGTAGACTGTTGTTTCTAGTTCTTGAGTTGGTCTATAACTCAAAATCCTTGGAGTGGTCACATTATAAAGTTTTTTAGGTACCTGAAGAACTGAATCATACCCGTTGGTTAGCGTTTCTTTTCCCGCGATAAGAGGGTGAGTCGCCTGGGTCGTTGTTCATACGCCAGGGTCCTGAAGGGTGGAATCGCGTCGCTGAATTTTCTCTAATAATTCATTGTCCTTTCTGTAGTGAGGGGACAAGAACTGCACCGCATACTCGAGGTGAGGTGTTACCATTGAGATATATAAAAAAATTACTTCCGGTGTCTTACACTCTAAGTTCCTCGCTATAAACCCGGGCATAGTGTTGGGTTTGTTAGATGCTTTTTTAGTGTTTTGCCTGTGTCAGGCTGATGGTGACCCCGAAGTCCGATTCCTCCTGCACGACCTACAGGACCTTCCATGCATATTGTATGTATAGTTACTATTTCTGGATCCAAAGTGCACGACTTTACATTTATCAATGTTGAATGACATATTGTAGGTATGTGCCACTTTTCAGCCCAAGGGAAGGTCCGGTCAAAGTCCTTTTGAATGATTTTCCAGTCGGCCGTTGTGAGGACCCTTCCACCCACTCTGGAGGAGGAGGAGGAGGATAAGGAGGAGGAAGATGAGGAGGGGGGGGATGATGAGGCTGAGGATGAGAAAGAAGAAGAAGAAGAAGAAGAAGAAGAAGAAGAAGAAGGAGGAGGAGGAGGAGGAGGAGGTGAAAATAAACTAATAATAAACACGGTACGAGTTGTCTCTAAGGGAATGAAGAGGGAAAGAGAGGAAAGAGCAGGGGAGGGAGGTGCGAGGGGAGGAGAAAGGGCAGAGGCAGGGGACACCGAGGCTATTACTTTCCCTCCCCCCCTCACTCTCCCCTCTTTTCCCTCCCCCCTAACACTTGCCTGGTGGGTGAAAATTTGAAAACTTTATTCTCGACGCTGCATTTTTCTCTCTTTATTAGACAGCTGCGAGGAAGGTGCTGGGAACTGTGGGGCGAGACTCGATCCTTTTTTTTTTTTTCAAGGTCTTTGCAGGTAAAAAAAAAAAAAGGCAGGTTATCAGGTGTGAATGCCTCAAATTCCTTACCTGGGCGAATTAGAAGGGAAATAGCTGAGCCTGAACGATGATTTTTTTGTTCATATTTATAGCGTCTTCCATTTAGCGTAACCTGTTTTTGGGTCGTGATCTGTAGAGTCCCTTATAGAGTCCCGACTACCTAGGATTTGGACGCCATTATTGGGCCTGTTTTCGCCGTGCTTTTCAAACGCTAGCACACGCTCTCGTGGTGAAAACAGGACCAATAATGGCGTCCAAATCTTAGGTTGTCGGGACTCTATCTATCAAGGGACTCTACAGATCACGACCCAGAAACAGGTTATGCTAAATGGAAGAGGCTATTAAAGGTAATGCAAAGTAAAAGAAAAAAAGATGAATAAAAACTAATTAATATGGATCAGTATGAATGTCCCAGACTACACCTGAATAAACTGAATTAAAAATGTTTGTCACTGCACGAAGATTGATTTTGCGTATTTCTAGTTGATGTAGAATTAAAAAAAAAAAAAAAGGGAAAAAGTGGAAAAAAATTACGCTTGTGTAAGAATTTCCTTCAACCCAATTACTGGATGAACTAAGAGGAATTCATTTGTCACTACACGAAGATTTATTTCATTTCTATTTCAAGATGTAGGAAAAAAATATAGTAAGCCTGAACAGGAGGATGATTAGATTTGTTTCTGTATGGATATCTTTGGACTTTAAAACTTCACGAATCAAATGGAATATGTTTGTCACTTCACGAAGATTGGGTTTACTTCTATTTCAAGGTGATGTGAGGCAAATATACACAACTAGTGAGGACGAATGGGTAATTATGCTTTTGTTTTAATTTCTTCTTCCTTCGAAACTGGACGAACAAAAAGGAAAATGTCTGTCAATGAACGAATATATTTATTTCTATCCCTAATTTACGTAGGACAAAAAAATCATAACTAACGTAGACAAGTGAATAACTCTGCTTCTGTATACATTTCTCTTTTCTTCTTCCTTCAAAACTGGACGAACAAAAAGGAAAATGTCTATCACTGAACGAAGATATGTATTTCTATCCCTAATATACGTAGGACAAAAAATCATAACTAACGTAGACAAGTGAATAATTCTGCTTCTGTATAAATTTCTTTTGACGTAAATACTGAACGAGCTAAAAGGAAACTGTCATTGCCTGCATGTTAACTTGTTCCTTACACGTTTCAAGCTGATGATGCGAGGCGAGAACCATAGACTAGCACGAACAAAGGCATGAAAATGACTGCGTGGATGACTCATTATATTGGACAAACAGGGACGGAAGTGTCGGTAACTGCATGAAAACGGGTGACATCACTATTTAAAGGTAATGCAAGGTAAAAACGATTTCGCATTAAGGTAAACAGGTGAATATGAACTAATGTAGATGCCTCAGACGCCCTACCGAGATAAACTGAGAGGGAGATAGCTGCATAACGCCTTCATGTTTTTTTATTATTATTTATGGCAATGTAAGGTAAAAACTGTATATCCAATTAAGGCAAACAGGTGAATATGAACCAATGTAGATGCCTCAGACGCCCTACCGAGATAAACTGAGAGGGAGATGTCTATAGCTGCATAACGCCTTCATGTTTTTATTTTTTATTATTTATGGCAATATAAGGTAAAAACTGTATATCCAATTAAGGCAAACAGGTGAATATGAACCAATGTTGATGACTCAGACGCCCTACCGAGATAAACTGAGAGGGAGATGTCTATAGATGCATAACGCCTTCATGTTTTTTTTATTATTTATGGCAATGTAAGGAAAAAACTGTATATCCAATTAAGGCAAACAGGTGAATATGACTGTGAGTGCCTCAGCCCCCATATTAGGACTACCTGGAAGGAGAATATCTGTATTTTTTTTTTACATCAAAGGAAACGGCAACAAAAAGAGTACAAAAAAAAAACCGCTACTCGCCGCTCCCAAAATGAATGAAGACTTGTTATATTTCGATTTCATAGTAATGCAAAGTAAAAAAAAAAATAGTATATAATTAATGTGAACAGGTGACTGAGAATGTATGTGGATACCTGAGACTGTACACTTGAACAAACTGAAAAGATATCTAGCTATATAAACTTTTATGTATATTTCTAGGTGTTGCAAGGTGGATAAACGATAATTACTGTAAACAGGTGAATACAAATTGATACTTGAATAAAGTGTAAAGGAACTATCGCTAATATTATGAGGACGTTGTTTTTGTTTTTCGTGATGATGCGAATTAAAAAGATGATAATTAACGTAAACAAGTTGATATGACTAAGTGTAGATGTTTCAAACTACACACTTGGACAAACTGGAAGGAAAATGTATGTAACTTTATCAAGACGGTATATTTTTTTTATAATGGTAATGGAAGCAAACAGATAGTAATTAATGTAAACATGTGAATGTGACTCCTTGTGGATGCCTCAAAAGTTCATAACTGTACGAATTGGAAAGAAATTGTGTGTATAACATTATGAACACTTGTTATATTTCTATCTGTCTGTAACATGATCAAAATTTACTATATTCCAAACTGTCTATAACATTGTGAAAACTTGTTATATTTCTGTCTGTAACATTATGAAAACCTGTTATATTTCTGTTTGTAACATTATGAAAACTTGTTATATTTCTGTCTGTAACATTATGAAAACTTGTTATATTTCTGTCTGTAACATTATGAAAACCTGTTATATTTCTGTCTGTAACATTATGAAAACCAGTTATATTTCAGTCTGTAACATTATGAAAACTTGTTATATTTCTGTCTGTAACATTATGAAAACTTGTTATATTTCTGTCTGTAACATTATGAAAACTTGTTATATTTCTGTCTGTAACATTATGAAAACTTGTTATATTTCTGTCTGTAACATTATGAAAACTTGTTATATTTTTGTCTGTAACATTGTGAAAACTTGTTATATTTCTGTCTGTAACATTATGAAAACTTGTTATATTTCCAACTGCCTGTAACATAATCAAGACTTATTATATTCCAAACTGTCTGTAACATTATGAAAACTTGTAATATTTCCATTTGTCTAACATTACGAAAGCTTGTTATATTTCCGTCTGTAACATAATGCAAACTCGTTATATTTCCAATCGTCTGTGGCATTATCAAAACTTGTTCTATTTCCATTTCAAGGCGTTGCAAGGTAAAAGTTTATATAAATACCATAATCAACTTGGTCTAAATTTGTACGGCTACCTCAGTCCCCCAAAACATTTCTGTATGTGCATTTCTTTTTGTATTCTTCCCGTTTCAATCACGTTCGAGGCAAAATGTATTGTTAAAAGACGGGAATACGACCTGAAGCCACTACCTGGACGGCCTTGCTTTGTAACCCGACATAACAGCGTCAAGAGGAAGGTGGTTGCGATGGTTAGGGAGGATTTGATAGTCTTCCATTCCAAGGTCTTGAGGGGTAAAAATAAAGAGTCGTCAACAGGTGGATATGCTCCTCGGACCGTATTCTCAGACGCTTTCGGCGCACACAACAGATCTTCCAAAAGGTCACAAAGGAGATCAGTCGGGTTCTCATGTGTGTTTTTCACGTTCATGGCACAGAAGCCTTGTCATATTATCACTAGACCCATAAAACTACCCATGGAAAAACCCACAACAACCTCTACGAAAGCCTTATCAAATGTGTATATGTGTGTGTGTGTGTGTGTAATTCACCTCTTGGTCTGCTGCGGGTCTCTCTCGAGACAGCCAGCCGTTCCCCTACAGAAGAGCACAGAGCTCATAGTACCGATCTTTGGGTAGGACTGAGACCACTCACACACAACACACCGCGACAACGAGGTCACAACTCCTCGCCTGACGTCGCGTATCAC
Organism: Eriocheir sinensis; assembly: GCF_024679095.1. Taxonomy (NCBI): domain Eukaryota; kingdom Metazoa; phylum Arthropoda; class Malacostraca; order Decapoda; family Varunidae; genus Eriocheir; species Eriocheir sinensis. Next base: position 2,228,702 of record NC_066561.1, read on the forward strand.
TGCTAGGTGAACAGGGGCTACACGTGAAAGAAGATAAACCCAACTTATCTTCACCCGGCCGGGGTATCGAACCCCGGTCCTTCTGGTTGTGAGGCAGACGCTCTATCCACTGAACTACCGGGCCGTGTAACTACCGGGCCGTGTGTGTGTGTGTGTGTGTGTGTGTGTGTGTAAGACCAGAAATGTTTGAAATATATGGGTCTTGGAGTGATTCCTCGAACTCCTCACCTCGACGAAATAAAAGTGAAGCTGTAACTGCATGAAGACTTGCTCTGCTCGTGTTTCTTCAGGGCAGAGCCAATAGTGATTAAAGTGAGAAAAATAATAAGAAAGATTAGAAATGATTACACAGAGTACTCCATAGATGACGTATCACCCCCTCATTGGCCAACATGCAATTATCTTTTTTTAAGATGGCCGCTATAATTCAATCCGTCAGTTTTTATTGGATTTTATCGGAAGCAGGAAGCAGGAAATTAAGCATTCATGGTCAGAGGCGTATCTCGTCCCTCGGTAACTTTTTTTTTACGTCTGTGCCTATAGCGCCAGTAGGCTTGTTTGAGAGTCCTGGTTGGTATTCGGCCCCAGCCCGTCATGGCGCAGGCAAGTGTTTATAGTGGCGCCATCTTCTCTTGGCTCATGCTGCCCCCCGGAACTCCTCCTTGATTCACTTGGACGGTTTCCTCTAGAGTCCGGGTTGATGGGTGGTCTTCAGGACAGAATGTGGGTAGTTTTAAACCACTCGGCGGTGACTGAAAAATCCGAGGTGGTAGCGTGGGGTGAATGTGGGCCCAGCACGCTACCACTCAACCACCGCCTACCCAATAACGTTAAGCAATTTTATCTACTGTTTTTTTCTTTGTATTCCATCGTCCGCCCTCCACCTCCGCCCACCTTCACCACCTTCTCCCCACCCACATCGCCACCACTTGTCCCATCTCATTATTCCTCTCCCGCCCTCCTCACCATACCTCCACCTATAGCCACTTTTACTTTTCCCTCCTAATTTAATCACATTTCAGTCTGTCCCTTCCCCTGATCACATTAAAACTTTCAACAAGACATTCCCTGAAGGCATGTAAGCGGACAAGTGTTCCGGCACCCTCACATACTCCCCCCTCCCTTGCTCCCACCCCCCCCGCCCCCCTCTGCCATCACTGTTCCGGTGTGTCGTCGCATTCCGTCCCTTTGTCGAATTTTGTCCAAAATGTACTGAGCATGCGCGGACTTTGCTATTTTGTCCATTTCATTCACTGCACTGCCTTTTAATAGCTTATACTAAGCTAACCTTTGATCTTATTATTGTCCTTCTGTCTCCTCAGAGTTTTCTTCTGATTGAAGATCAGGTTTACGGGAAACTCTCCATGCAATAGTGGCTGAGCTACGGGCTCATGGCAGCCTGGAATTTGGCCATTTGTTTTCATGAAAATTAGATCAAAAGTAAGTTTGTTATAAGCTATTAAAAGACAGTGCAGTGAATGAAATGGACAAAATAATAAAGTCCGCGCATGCGAAGTTCAATTTAGAGAAAACTCGACTAAGGGACGGAATACGACGCCACACCGGCACCCTCCCATACCCCCCCCATCGTAACCCCCGTAACCCCCCTCCCCTGCTCCATGCCTCACGCCCCCTTGTGCCATCTGTCTTTCTTCCCAACGAGCCACTATTCATCAAAGGACAAATACCCTTTTGCTTTCCTGCGTCCTGCTCCACGGGCCGTCCGGCGCCCCGTGCAGGGCGGCGAGGCTGCAGCTGCCGGGGACCGGCCGGCGCGGAGACCACCTGAGGCGGCAGGTAAGCTGGGGGCGTGCAGGGTGGAGGCAAGTAACTGGACTTCAGTGTTCCAGTACTCTACCCCGCACACCCGTCCGCTACCCCACCCCCCCTCTTCCCCCCTATAAGTTAAACTAATAATTAGAATAAGGTTTAGTTCAAGTAAAAACTTAGGTTAAGGACACTAATAAATACTATTTCACCCACAGGCACAAGGGCCAGGGGACACAGACACCGCCTGGGGCGGCAGGTGCGTGGAGACGCGGCCAGTCACGCCAAAGAGCCACAATCCCCTTCAGTGTGCAGGGCTAAAGTCCTCCTCCAAATAAGGGCAAGGTCCTCCTCAACAGAGACTCAAAGCATACCTCAACATGCCCTCAACAAAGAGGCAAAGTTCTTCCCTAGGCAGAAGTATCATTGCCATCACGAGAGACAAAGCTCCTTACACTCAAGGGTTGGAATCCCGGCCGGGCTCAGGACCAGCCATGGCATGCAAGGCAACAAGGCTGAGCTTCAGCTGGCTTAGTTCAGGAAGGACCTTAGGTTATGTTCAATATATAATATAGACTTTCTCTACTCTCTCCTTCACGGCCTCCGTGGCACAGGCAAGGAAGTAACTCGCCTTTAGCTTTCAATGAACTAACACACCATTCTTTTTTTTCCAAGTAATCGTTCAATGCTATATAAATTTGCTTTTCGCAATCTTTTTTTGTCAATCACGCTTTCCTTTCGTTTTGAGAGGCTTTACACATGCTCACTTTGGTCGACGTTGTTCTCTTTATGCCAAAAACAAAAACATTAATGTGAAAAAAAGACAATTTCCCGTTCATGAAGAAGGAAGACCGAGAGACATAGATTCTGGTTCTCAAAGCGAGTCTCCAATACCGCCGCCACCACCGCCGCCACCACCGCCGCAACCACCACCAGAAGGTAGAGTCACCGGAGACAGTACTGCAACACTCGCCGCGAGTGACGTCACTCGAGGTAGAGAAATTGTAAACAGAACGAGCACAAGGGCGGCCAAGTTTGAAATCCAGAACCAGTGAAGAGCAATGTTGAACAGTGACTGGGGTGTGGTGTAAGGCTGAAAGGGCTTGTGAGACTGCTGCTGCAATGCTGCAATGCAAAACCCTTTTTTGACAGTAAAAGAAGCAGTCCAGGGCAAAACAAAACTTAAAAAGCCCGGTAAAGGCTGATCCTGTAAAAGTTAATAGATTTAAGAGGACAGAAGAGAGGGTCAATTTCAGATGGAGAGGTGTCTAGTTACTCCCTTCTTGAAAGAATTTAAGTCGAAAGAAGGAGGAAATTCAGACGTAGAAAGACTGTTCCAGAGTTTACCAGCCACATGGATGAAAGATTGAAGGTGATGGTTAACTCTTGAATAATGGACTTGGATAGTATTGGGATGAGGGAGAGTAGAAAAGGGAGTGCAGCGAGGTCACGGGTTAGCAAGTTAGCAAGTTCGGGAGAGCAGTCAGCATGAAAATATCATGCAGTACAAGACAGAAGGATGCAACATTGCGCCGGAACATAAAAGATAGAAGACTGGTAGTAAGAGGAGGGGAATTGATGGGACCTTAAGACATTGCGTTACGGATAGACAGAGGATGTTTATTGTAGAAGAAGGGGGTGATTGAGTGTTAGAGAAGAATAAAGGATAGATGTTTTGAAGATTGTGTCGAGTTGACAGGTGGAGAAACTGATATTTTGAGACGTTGAATGACACTGAATTCTTTTAGCTCCATTCAGTAATGATAGCAAAGTCAGAGTTTAAGCGTCCTGTAACGTCAAGCCTTGAGTCCTGTAATTTCTGTTTGGAGGATACAGTGTGTTGAGTAACTGACAGTCCAGTCACGGGTCACCTTCCCACTCGGGTCGGCGCCGATAATCATCATTCCGTCAGTCGGTTTTTGTTTTCATTTATTCGCCACCATTAAGTCAGCTTTCATCGGCTTTCTCCAAAAAGATAATCAGTTTGAGATACTCATAAAAAAATGAAATATGAAGGTTATTTACATGACATGATAGTCGCTTATTAGAAGGCCTTGCTTTGGTGGACTAAAATAGCAGCAAGACACACACTTCGGGCGAGTGAGCCCCGAGCAACAGCGGGACTCGGGCCAACAAACAACGAACGGCGACGCTTTGGTGTAAAGGAAGACACGCACGGTGACTCACGCTCCCTGACACTCCCTCTCGCAACACTGACCTCGCCCCAGAACGCCTTCGTTGCCTGTTTGTTATTCTGATGAAGCAACACATCCAGACACCCACACCCACATGCACACACCTACACCCACACATCCACACACACACACACACACACACACACACACACACACACAAACACACAAACACATCCCTTGCTTTGTGTTGATTTACCGCATTCAGACACCACCCCAACAACCATCTGTCACTCCTTTTTTTTCTCTCTCTCTCTCTCTCTCTCTCTCTCTCTCTCTCTCTCTCTCTCTCTCTCTCTCTCTCTCTCTCTCTGTCTATCTGTCTATCTATCTATCTATCCATCTATCTATATTCTTGGTACATACTTCTTTCAACAAGGCAAAAATCGAGGTTTAAATAACTTCTTGCTTTAGTCTTTCATCTCCATTTTTTCGTCTTTGAGTCGTTCTATTTATTCATCATGAGGTCTAAGCTCTTGTTTTGATTCCATTTTGATTCCATCGCTTCACACGCCACACCTTTCCTTCCTTGAATATAAAAAAAAACACTTTCTCCTTGCTTTGATCGTCGTGTTTTCACTTTCAGACGCAGTTCATCAACTTTGCTTTTTTTTTCACCTGGGAAGATCAGACTCACACCTCGCTCCTCCTTGATCGTCAGGGGCTACAGGTGACAGGCGAAGACGGGCGGCGGTGAGCCAGACGCAGCAACCTTCACTTTCGTTAATTGCATATAAGACACAGGTAAAAAGAAGGTGCAAGACCGTCAAATCAAACACCCACATCTTGCCTTCCTCATTAGTCGCCTCGGTAACACATCAAGAGTGGAAACGGTGATGTATTTACGATTACCCTCACTGTGTTTACTCCTGCTTGGCACAGAGTGTAGACAATGAATGAAGGGAATAATAACACACATTATCAATGCATGTTTTCCCCATAGCGGAGGCAGTGGCCGAGTGGTCAGCGTGCGGGCGTGATGAGCCCGCGGACCTAGGTTCGAGTCCTACCGAAACGCTGATTTTTCAACCATTGCCGAGTGGCGGAAAATTGCCCACATGCCGCCCAGATCTTCAACCAACCCTAACTTTAGCGACATTGTTCAAATAGATCACCGGGGGGCAGCATGGACCAAGCAAGAGTCTGTATCACGGAACCCACTATAAATAACATTCGCCTGCGCCACTAACAGCCTGGGATCGGCCCCTCAGGACAACCTACCGGCGCTATAGGCAACACCTAAAAAAATATATTAAATCTTGCTCATGAACACTGTTCGCCTCGGCAACACATCAAGGGTGGAAACGACGATTTTAATACAATAACCCTTACTGGTTTTATTCCTGCTTACCACAGAGTAGACAGTAAGGGAAAGGAATAACAAGAGAAATTAACCTCTCCCCATCTTACTCATAAACACTACAGTCGCCTCGGTAACACATCGAGTGGAAACGGTGATTTAAATTATATAACCCTCACTGTTGTTACTCCTGCTTGCCACAAAGAGTAGAGAATAAACACAAGGAATAACAAGAAACCACTTAACAAAACACTCACGTGCCTATCAACACTCCAGATAACAGGTAAATGTAAGCCTTGGCCCATACCCTCTACCCCTCACTGTTTTTACTCCTGCTTGCCACAAAGAATAGAGAATAAACAAAAGAAGTAACAGGAGACCACTTAACAAAACACAAACTTGCCCATCAACACACCAGATAACACTCCAGAGAAGATGGCGCCACTATAAACAATTGCCTGCGTCATGACGGGCTGGGGCCGAATACCATCCAGGCCCCTCAAGCAAGCCTACCGGCGCAATAGGCAGAGACGTAAAAAAAAAAAAAAAAATGTAAGCGTTGGCCGATACCCTCTACCCCTCACTGTTTTTACTCCTGCTTGCCACAAAGAGTTGACAGTGAATAAAAGGAGTAACTAGACCAATTAACAAAGCACTTTCTCGCTCATCAACAATCCAAACAACAGGTAAGGGTGAGCACTGGTCCATACCTTCGAACCCTTTGTGCCACTTCCTGACAAGAAAACTACACGGCAAATAAACGGAATTAAGAGGCAATTTAACAAATACAAACATAGATAAATAAAGAAGACAGCTCGTGGGCAAAACGCGCGCCCACACACACACACCCACACACACACACACACACCCACACACCCACACACACACACAGGACAAAGGAGGCAGCTCACGGGCAAAACAAAAACAGCCATAAGGCAACAGGAGGCAGTTCATGGGAAAAACAAAACTAAAGAAGCCAGGAAAACACGGATCCCACAAACAATACAAAGGAGTAGCTTCGAATGATAAGAGGGAGTTTGGAAAGATGGGAGTTTGGAAAGATGGGAGTTTGGAAAGATGGGAGTTTGGAAAGATGGGAGTTTGGAAAGATGGGAGTTTGGAAAGATGGGAGTTTGGAAAGATGGGAGTTTGGAAAGATGGGAGTTCGAAATGACGGGAGTTCGGAATGACAGGAATTCAGGAAGATGGGAGTTCGGAATAACGGAAGTTCGGAAAGATGGGAGTTTGGAAAGATGGGAGTTTGGAAAGATGGGAGTTCGGAGAGATGGGAGTTCGGAAAGATGGGAGTTTGGAAAGATGGGAGTTCGGAAAGATGGGAGTTTGGAAAGATGGGAGTTTGGAAAGATGGGAGTTTGGAAAGATGGGAGTTTGGAAAGATGGGAGTTCGAAATGACGGGAGTTCGGAATGACAGGAATTCAGGAAGATGGGAGTTCGGAATAACGGAAGTTCGGAAAGATGGGAGTTTGGAAAGATGGGAGTTTGGAAAGATGGGAGTTCGAAATGACGGGAGTTCGGAATGACAGGAATTCAGGAAGATGGGAGTTCGGAATAACGGAAGTTCGGAAAGATGGGAGTTTGGAAAGATGGGAGTTTGGAAAGATGGGAGTTTGGAAAGATGGGAGTTCGGAAAGATGGGAGTTCGGAAAGATGGGAGTTTGGAAAGATGGGAGTTCGGAAAGATGGGAGTTCGGAAAGATGGGAGTTCGGAAAGATGGGAGTTCGGAAAGATGGGAGTTCGGAAAGATGGGAGTTCGGAAAGAAGGGAGTTTGGAAAGATGGGAGTTTGGAAAGATGGGAGTTTGGAAAGATGGGAGTTTGGAAAGATGGGAGTTTGGAAAGATGGGAGTTCGGAAAGATGGGAGTTCGGAAAGATGGGAGTTTGGAAAGATGGGAGTTTGGAAAGATGGGAGTTTGGAAAGATGGGAGTTCGGAAAGATGGGAGTTCGGAAAGATGGAAGTTCGGAAAGATGGGAGTTCGGAAAGAAGGGAGTTTGGAAAGATGGGAGTTTGGAAAGATGGGAGTTTGGAAAGATGGGAGTTCGGAAAGATGGGAGTTCGGAAAGATGGGAGTTTGGAAAGATGGGAGTTTGGAAAGATGGGAGTTTGGAAAGATGGGAGTTTGGAAAGATGGGAGTTTGGAAAGATGGGAGTTTGGAAAGATGGGAGTTTGGAAAGATGGGAGTTTGGAAAGATGGGAGTTCGGATAGATGGGAGTTCGGAAAGATGGGAGTTTGGAAAATAGAAGTTCGGAAAGATGGGAGTTTGGAAAATAGAAGTTCGGAAAGATGGGAGTTCGGAAAGATGGGAGTTTGGAAAATAGAAGTTCGGAAAGATGGGAGTTCGGAAAGATGGGAGTTCGGAAAGATGGGAGTTCGGAAAGAGGGGAGTTTGGAAAGATGGGAGTTCGGAAAGATGGGAGTTTGGAAAGATGGGAGTTTGGAAAGATGGGAGTTCGGAAAGATGGGAGTTCGGAAAGATGGGAGTTTGGAAAGATGGGAGTTTGGAAAGATGGGAGTTTGGAAAGATGGGAGTTTGGAAAGATGGGAGTTTGGAAAGATGGGAGTTTGGAAAGATGGGAGTTCGGAAAGATGGGAGTTTGGAAAGATGGGAGTTCGGAAAGATGGGAGTTTGGAAAGATGGGAGTTTGGAAAGATGGGAGTTTGGAAAGATGGGAGTTTGGAAAGATGGGAGTTTGTAAAGATGGGAGTTTGGAAAGATGGGAGTTTGGAAAGATGGGAGTTCGGAAAGATGGGAGTTTGGAAAGATGGGAGTTCGGAAAGATGGGAGTTCGGAATAACGGAAGTTCGGAAAGATGGGAGTTTGGAAAGATGGGAGTTTGGAAAGATGGGAGTTCGGAAAGATGGGAGTTTGGAAAGATGGGAGTTCGGAAAGATGGGAGTTCGGAATGACGGAAGTTCGGAAAGATGGGAGTTTGGAAAGATGGGAGTTTGGAAAGATGGGAGTTCGGAAAGATGGGAGTTCGGAAAGATGGGAGTTTGGAAAGATGGGAGTTTGGAAAGATGGGAGTTCGGAAAGATGGGAGTTTGGAAAGATGGGAGTTTGGAAAGATGGGAGTTCGGAAAGATGGGAGTTTGGAAAGATAAGAGTTCGGAAAGACGGGAGTTTGGAAAGACGGGAGTTTGGAAAGACGGGAGTTCGGAAAGATGGGAGTTTGGAAAGATGGGAGTTTGGAAAGATGGGAGTTCGGAAAGATGGGAGTTCGGAAAGATGGGAGTTTGGAAAGATGGGAGTTTGGAAAGATGGGAGTTTGGAAAGATGGGAGTTTGGAAAGAAGGGAGTTTGGAAAGATGGGAGTTTGGAAAGATGGGAGTTTGGAAAGATGGGAGTTTGGAAAGATGGGAGTTTGGAAAGATGGGAGTTTGGAAAGATGGGAGTTTGGAAAGATGGGAGTTTGGAAAGATGGGAGTTTGGAAAGATGGGAGTTTGGAAAGATGGGAGTTCGGAAAGATGGAGTTTGGAAAGATGGGAGTTTGGAAAGATGGGAGTTCGGAAAGATGGGAGTTCGGAAAGATGGGAGTTCGGAAAGATGGGAGTTTGGAAAGATGGGAGTTTGGAAAGATGGGAGTTCGGAAAGATGGGAGTTCGGAAAGATGGGAGTTTGGAAAGATGGGAGTTTGGAAAGATGGGAGTTTGGAAAGATGGGAGTTTGGAAAGATGGGAGTTCGGAAAGATGGGAGTTTGGAAAGATGGGAGTTTGGAAAGATGGGAGTTTGGAAAGATGGGAGTTTGGAAAGATGGGAGTTTGGAAAGATGGGAGTTTGGAAAGATGGGAGTTTGGAAAGATGGGAGTTTGGAAAGATGGGAGTTTGGAAAGATGGGAGTTCGGAAAGATGGGAGTTTGGAAAGATGGGAGTTTGGAAAGATGGGAGTTCGGAAAGATGGGAGTTCGGAAAGATGGGAGTTTGGAAAGATGGGAGTTTGGAAAGATGGGAGTTCGGAAAGATGGGAGTTTGGAAAGATGGGAGTTTGGAAAGATGGGAGTTCGGAAAGATGGGAGTTTGGAAAGATGGGAGTTTGGAAAGATGGGAGTTCGGAAAGATGGGAGTTCGGAAAGATGGGAGTTTGGAAAGATGGGAGTTTGGAAAAATGGGAGTTCGGAAAGATGGGAGTTTGGAAAGAGGGGAGTTCGGAAAGACGGGAGTTTGGAAAGATGGGAGTTTGGAAAGATGGGAGTTTGGAAAGATGGGAGTTTGGAAAGATGGGAGTTTGGAAAGATGGGAGTTTGGAAAGATGGGAGTTTGGAAAGATGGGAGTTTGGAAAGATGGGAGTTTGGAAAGATGGGAGTTCGGAAAGATGGGAGTTTGGAAAGATGGGAGTTTGGAAAGATGGGAGTTTGGAAAGATGGGAGTTCGGAAGGATGGGAGTTCGGAAGGATGGGAGTTTGGAAAGATGGGAGTTTGGAAAGATGGGAGTTCGGAAAGATGGGAGTTTGGAAAGATGGGAGTTCGGAAAGATGGGAGTTCGGAAAGATGGGAGTTCGGAAAGATGGGAGTTCGGAAAGATGGGAGTTCGGAAAGATGGGAGTTTGGAAAGATGGGAGTTTGGAAAGATGGGAGTTTGGAAAGATGGGAGGTTGGAAAGATGGGAGTTTGGAAAGATGGGAGTTTGGAAAGATGGGAGTTCGGCATGATAGAGGTTGGGATAAATAAAAGTTAGGATAAGTAGGAGTTCGGAAAAATAGATGCTCAGATAAATAGAAGTTCGGATAAACAGAAGTTCGGATAAATAGAAGTACGGATATATAGATACTCAGATAAATAGAAGTTCGGATAAACAGCAGTTCGGATAAATAGAAGTTCGGGTAAATAGAAGTTCGGGTAAATAGAAGTTCGGATAAGCAGAATTTCGGAAAAATGAGTTTTGAAAGGTACAAGATCCGAAAATGTCCTGACTAAAAAAAAATACACACCAAAGAAACTGGGTACGAAGGCACACTCCGCTAAATAGGCACTCCTCACCTTGCTCATTGGTGCCCAGGTGATAGGTAAAGATGAGCAGGTGTAATCAAAGAGTCTTTAATCCTCTTTATTTTACACTTGCTCATTGGTGCCTCAGGTGATGGTAAAGATGAGCAGGTGTAATCAAGAGTCTTTAATCCTCTTTATTTTACTCTTGCTCATTGGTGCCCAGGTGATAGGTAAAGATGAGCAGGTGTAATCAAGACTCTTTAATCCTCTTTATTTTACTCTTGCTCATTGGTGCCCCAGGTGATGGTAAAGATGAGCAGGTGTAATCTAGAGTCTTTAATCCTCTTTATTTTACTCTTGCTCATTGGTGCCCCAGGTGACAGGTAAAGATGAGCAGGTGTAATCAAGAGTCTTTAATCCTCTTTATTTTACTCTTGCTCATTGGTGCCCAGGTGATAGGTAAAGATGAGCAGGTGTAATCAAGAGTCTTTAATCCTCTTTATTTTACTCTTGCTCATTGGTGCCCCAGGTGACAGGTAAAGATGAGCAGGTGTAGTCAAGAGTCTTTAATCCTCTTTATTTTACTCTTGCTTACTTCAGACACCAGGAAGCAACAAATCCCCAAACAGATCAAACATTTCTCACCTTTGTTAGTAAAAGAAAAAAAGCAAGAGGTAGTGATCTATATTTTAAGGCCCTCCCTCATATTGCTTTTGTTCACTAAGTACCGAAATCTACATGCCATGAAGAAAATGCAACAATATCACTTCCTATCTCTTTCGCTAGTGCCCATATTAATAAAAGAGGGCAAGGTGAGATTCTATAACGGAAACGTGGTGAGATTCAATTACCCTCTTCACACTTTACTTTTGCTGAATAGAGAACAACGAACCGTGGAGGAAGGAAGCAACAATAATACCTAACAACACAGTCACTTCATATCTTCATCACTTGTGCCCAAAATCAAAAGAGGAGACGAGGTGAGATTCTGTAACCCTCTTCACACTTTACGTTTGCTGACTAAAGAAAACTACGAACCACAGCGGAGAGAAGCAACAATATCCTCTTATAGTACAGTCATTCATCAACTTGTTCACTAATGCACCAAGTCAAGACGGGTGAAAACGAGGTGAGGATCTATATTTTACAACCTTTCCCACATTTTTCTCTTGTTGACTAAGTACATAAAACTATAAACCATGGATGAGAATAGCAACAGTATAACCAAAAAAACACTTCTGGCCTTCCTCGCTAGTGCCCAAATTCACAACAAAGGGAAACGAGGTGGTGGTCCATATTTTACAACCTTCCCTACATTCTGCTCCTGATGACATACAACTACAATGGAGGAAAGCAGCAGTATAACCAAACAAAATAGTCCCTCCCCACCTTTCTCATTAAGGCCCAAAGTCAAAATCAAAAGGAAACGAGGTGAGATTGTGGTTGGTATTATGACACTTTCAATTCTCACATCAACTATTTCTAAAGGTCAAAGAGGGGGTCATTCGAGTTCTAATGAGTGTTTCTTTAGGTTCAGGGTACAGAGGAAGGAGCAAACTACCACCAGGGTCATAAAACTACTACTGGAAATGCTCACAACTTCTACGAAATCCTTGGTAAATGTGTGTTCTTGGGAGGCGAAATGTCTTTTAATACGACCCACAGGTATTACCCTCCTTACATTCTGCTCTTGTTGACTAGGTACAGAAAACTACAAACCATGGAAGATTAACGTCAAACAAAACAGTGACTTATAGCTTTGCGCCTCAGTAGCCTCAATGCAGACAAAGAGAAACGAAGTGGTTATCTGGATTTAATAACTCCTCCTCCTCCATCACTCTCCTCCTCCCTTTCGCTCTTGCTGACTATTAAAACGTGCAAAAACAAAGTGAAGGAACAACAAAACCGTCTACGACCTCCAAGTATGTAGGAAAAGGAGGGAAAAGAAGGAAATAAAACAGAGGAAACCAAGAAAGATAGAAAAGAAAAGGAAGAAACGAATTAGCAAAGGAAAGAAGGAAAGAAAGAAAAAAATGAAAGAAAGAATTAGGAGGGGCAGAGGAATAAAGAAAACAAAAACAAGCAAAGTCAAGCAAGAAAGAAAGAAAAGGAAAGGAAGAAACGAAAAAGCAAAGGAAAGAAAGAAAGAAAGAAAGAAAGAAAGAAAGAAAGAAATAGATGGGGCAGAAGGAAAAAAGAAAACAAAAACATAAAAAAAGAAAGGTAAAGAGGAAATAAATAGATAAATAAACAAAAGAAAGAGAGAAGGGCCAGGAAGTGGACGAGGACAGGAAGTGGATGAGGACAGGAGAGAAAGAATGAGTAAGGAAGAAGAGAAGGGGCGGGAGAGGCCTTCAAATGTAGGGCAGGAAGCCAAGAGGTGGAGGGGGAACACGAGTGGTGAGTCAGCTAAATGTGACTCGCTGACGAAATAAAACTTCAAAACACATGAGAGAGACTGTAAAAACTTCAAACACTACACAACACTCCTCGATCCGGCCTCTATAATCCTCTCAATGTGACTCTTGCCGGAAAAAAACATGAGAGACTAAGAATATCCAACTCTACACATCCTATCCCCTTGCTTGTTAGCAGGGTAACGTTGGGGGCATACGCTATAGCTGTGCGTGACCTTCGTGTTCATCTTCGTCTTTTCAGCCTTTGAGCCTTTTTTTTTTTTTTTTACAGCAGAGGAGACAGTGCAAGGGCGCAAAAAAAAAAGAAAATAATGAAAAAAAAAGCCCGCCACTTACTGCTCCTAAACAGAGTAGAGTGGCCAAAAAGAGAAATCAATTTCGGGAGGAGAGGTGTCCTGATACCCTCCTCTTGAAAGAGTTCAAGTCATAGGAAGGAGGAAATACAGATTAGGGAAGATTGTTCCAGAGTTTACCAGCGTGAGGGATGAAAGAGTGAAGATGCTGGTTAACTCTTGCATAATGGGTTTGGACAGTATAGGGATGAGCTTGATCAGAAAGTCGTGTGAGGCAAGGCCGCAGGAGGGGGGGAGGCATGCAGTTAGCAAGTTCAGAAGAGCAGTCAGCGTGAAAATATCGATAGAAGATAGAAAGAAAGGCAATATCGCGACGGAATTTAAGAGGTAGAAGAGGAGGAGAGCTGATGAGACGAAGAGCCTTAGACTCCACTCTGTCCAGAAGAGCTGTGTGAGTGGAGCCCCCCCACACGTGAGATGCATACTCCATACAAGGGCGGACAAGGCCCCTGTATGGATAGGAATTGTGCGGGGGAGAAGAACTGGCGGAGACGATAAAGAACGCCCACCCTCGAGGAAGCTGATTTAGCGAGAGACGAGATGTGAAATTTCCAGTTGAGATTTTTGAGTTAAGGATAGACCGAGGATGTTTAGTGTTGAAGGTGACAGCTGAGTGTTGTCGAAGAATAGGGGATAGGTGTTTGGAAGATTGTGTCGAGTTGATAGGTGGAGAAATTGAGTTTTTGAGGCATTGAAGGACACAAGGTTCCTTCTGCCCCAATCGGAAATGATAGCAAGGTCTGAGGTTAAGCGTTCTGCAGCCTCCAGTCTGGAGTTATGTACTACCTGTTGTGATGGTCTTCTATTGAAAGAAGTTGAATAATCCAGAGTGGAGTCGTCGGCGTATGATTAGACAGGACAGTTTGTTATGGAAAGAAGGTCATTGATGAATAACAGGAAGAGAGTGGGTGATAGGACAGAGCCCTGTGGAACACCACTGTTGATAGGTTTAGAGGAGAGATAGAACGGCCGGAAAGGAAACTGGAGATAAAGGAACAGAGAGAGAGATAGAATCCGAAAGAGGGCAGTTTAGAAAGCAAATACTTGTACAATACTCTATCGAAGGCTTTCGATATGTCTAGCGCAACTGAGAAAGTTTCACCGAAACGGCTAAGAGAGGATGACCAAGAGTCAGTTAAGAGAGCAAGAAGATCGCCAGTAGAACGCCCCTTGCGGAACCCATACTGGCGATCAGATAGAAGGTTAGAAGTGGAAAGGTGCTTTTGAATCTATCGGTTAGAAATTGATTCAAAAGCTTTAGATAGACAGGAAAGTAAAGCTATAGGGCGGTAGTTTGAGGGATTGGAACGGTCACCCTTCTTAGGCACAGGCTGTACGAAGGCGTATTTCCAGCAGGAAGGAAAGGTAGATGCTGACAGGCAGAGACGAAAGAGTTTGACCAGGCAGGGTGTCAGCACGGAGGCACAGTTTTTAAGGGCGAGAACCGATAATCCCGAGACACAGCGCCAATGTCACATCCGGGTTACCACAGTTTACCTTCCCCAGTTTCCCAGGTACCCATTTATCAAAACAAGAAGAACACTTACTAAATCAGCTACTTTCATACCTTCTATAACATTCCAGGAAAGCTCAGGTAGGCAATGAACATTCCACAAAGTTCAAACTCAGGCCCGTGGATTCATAGTTAAGTGTACTAACCACTAGATCACGGAGGCTTGTTAGTGTCCAGGTATTATATAAAACTCCAGACTCTATAACCCTAATAATCTGACTCTTGTTGATTAAATTAACTTCAAAACACATGGAAGAGAGAATATAAGGACATCCAACACAGCAGACCACTCGCCTGGCTTACTGGTGGCTGGGTAATATATAACACTACATACTGGCGAACCCCGATAAGTTTACTCTTGTTGACTAAATCACAAAACACACGGAAGAGAGAATATAAGGGCGTCCACCACAACAGACCGCTCACCTGGTTCACTAGTGCCCCAGGTAACGCGCGGACGAAAGCCAATCTAAAAATTCTGTCAATGTTGTCTTTGTGTATGTTGCAACTGACCACCAAAACAAAGACGCTGTCCTTCTTCTCTCTTCTCCTTCCTCCTCCTCCTCTTCCTCCTCCTCCTCGTCCTCAACCATCTTCCCATTCTTCCTTCCCTACGTATCCTTCCTTTCTTCCCTTTGTTTTCTCCTCTCTACTCAGCAAGAACATCTAACAAATACAACCTGACTGGAGTAGTTCTCACCTTGCTACCTCCCTCATTAATGCCCTAAAATAGTGCTCAGGTGGGTTAAAACTAAAACAAAACACACAACACATCCAGAATCTTAACCACTCTACTCTTGATGACATAAAAAAAGGATCGTAACAAGAAGAACACTTACTAAATCAGCTACTTTCACACCTTCTTTAACATTCCAGGAAAGCTCAGGTAGGTAATGAACATTCCACAACGCAAAAAAATCCTAACCTCTTGTCTCTTCACCCCGATTAAAAAAATAACAAAACAAAGCCAGTGGAATAACACTAAATCTTCTACTTTCTCACTTTCTTCATTAACACTCCAGGTAAGGTCAGGTGAGCAGTGAAAATTCCACAATGCAAAATATCTTCACCACTTAACTCGACAACGGAAAAAAAAACGAAAAGAATAACTAGAAAAACACTTATTAAATCTTCCAGCTTCTCGTCTCCTTCATTAACATTTCAGGTAGGTTCACGTAGGTCATAAAAACTCCGAAGAGCAAAAAAAGGCCTTCACTAATTGACTCTTGATCACGGAAACTAAGAAAACACAAGAAACAGTGACCTCTCTTTCGGCCACCTCTTTGGATTCTTTTTAGGAGCAGCAAGTAGCGGGCTTTTTTTTTTATTATTGTTTCCTATTTTTGTGTGTCCTTGAGCTGTCTCCTTTGTTGTAAAAAAAAAAAAAAAAATACTAACGCACCAAACAAATAACCCGATTTCTACCTTCCTCAGTATCACTCAGGTAAGACAGGTAGGAAACACTGCAGACGGAGACACCGACACTCCTTTCTACCTAACCCTTAAACTACGAAAACTCACGCAACACAAGAAATAAAGAATTAGAAAACCTAACAAAACAGGCTGCGAAATACCGAAAACACTCACTAGCTAACCCTTAAAACCACGAAAAACTCACGCGACACAAGAACCAAGAACTTGAACACCCAATAAAACAAAACACTCACGCAACACAATAACCAAGAGCTTGAGCACCCAATAAAAAAACTCAAGCAACACAAGAACCAAGAACTTGAACACCCAATAAAAAAAAACTCGCGCAACACAAGAACCAAGAACTTGAACACCCATTAAAAAAATCACGCAACACAATAACCAAGAACTTGAACACCCAATAAAA
This sequence comes from Eriocheir sinensis, assembly GCF_024679095.1. Classification (NCBI taxonomy): domain Eukaryota; kingdom Metazoa; phylum Arthropoda; class Malacostraca; order Decapoda; family Varunidae; genus Eriocheir; species Eriocheir sinensis. The sequence goes on from NC_066561.1 coordinate 2,245,035, forward strand.
CAAAAAAAACTCGCGCAACACAAGAACCAAGAACTTGAACACCCTATAAAAAAAATTCACGCAACACAAGAACCAAGAACTTGAACACACAATAAAACAGACTCACGCAACACAAGAACCAAGAACTTGAACACTCAATCAAAAAAACTCACGCAACAACTTAAACACTCAACAAAATAAAAAAAACTCACGCAACACAATAACCAAGAACTTAAAACACTTAATAAAAAAAAACTCACGCAACACAAGAACCAAGAACTTGAACACCCAATAAAAAAAACTCACGTAACACAATAACCAAGAACTTGAGCACCCAATAAAAAAACTCAAGCAACACAAGAACCAAGAGCTTGAACACCCAACAAAAAAACTTTAGCAACACAAGAACCAAGAGCTTGAACACCCAATAAAAAAAACTCACGCAACACAAGAACCAAGAACTTGAACACCCAATAAAAAAAACTCACGCAACACAAGAACCAAGAACTTGAACACCCAATAAAACAACAACAAAAATCACGCAACACAAGAACCAAGAACTTGAACACCCAATAAATAAAAAAAATCACGCAACATAAGAACCAAGAACTTGAACACCCAATAAATAAAAAAAAATCACGCAACACAAGAACCAAGAACTTGAACACCCAATAAACAAAAAAAATCACGCAACATATGAACCAAGAACTAGAACACTCTAAAAATGAGAACCTCACGCAACACAAGAACCAAGATTAAGAAAACCTAACAACACAATAAACAATAACACTTTTCACCTTTCTCATTAGCGTCCGAGGCATGTAAATCACTCGGACAATGAAAACTCAAGGCAAAGTATTCTCACAACTTCAACTAAACGAAAAACTCAAACAAAAAAAGAACCCAAGCGCTACAACACCTAATAAAACAAAACAACGGCATGCCTTACCTTACTCGTTAGCGTCCCTGACAGGTAAATCACGCTGGGAATGCAGACTCAAAGCGAAGTATTCTCACAACTTGCAACACAACTTCTCACAACTAGAAACACAAACGCCAGCGACTTAAAACCACCATTCCTCTGCTTCGCTCATTACACGGGAACGCGGCACAACACAACAAATGAGAGAATGAAGGAGAGGAAGTTAGCAGGACTCACGCCCCTCCGCCGACACCGCCTGTTAGTGTATCCCGCGAGAGACACGAGCGCAAAGTGACGCGACCCGGCCTGGCAGCGCGCGGCACCCTCACCTCGCGCGCGTCTCCCGCCCCCTCCTGCACCCACTAGCCTAAAACGCCTCCGCCTCCTCCCGCGACCCTCTCCTACTCCTCCTGCCTCCCACCTCAACTTTGACGCTCCTTGTCTTGTTTCTCTTCCTATTGCTGTCTTTTTTCCTTGCTTTGTCTGTTCCTCATCTTAATCCTGCTACTCTACTCTTTTGTTCTTTATCTTTTTCCTTTCTTTCTCTCTACTTTCCCTCATTCCTCATCCGTTTCTCATACCCTTTCCTGTTACTCCACTTCTTTGCTATGTATCTGTCTCCTTTTTCCCCTCTTCTCCCTTCTGCCTCCCATCTCCTCTTCGGCGTCCCTCATACTCTTGCTGTTTTTTTTTTCCTTTCTAATCTTTTCCTCATCTTACCGCTACCCTGGTATTTTTTTTATTCCCTGTCTTCTCCGCCGTTTTTTTTTCCTTTTCTTCTCCCTTCTGCCTCCCACCTCCTCTTCGACGTCCCTCATACTCTTGATGTTTTCTTTTTCCCCATCTAATCTTTTCCTCACCCTACCGCTACCCGGCTACCTCTTCTCGCTACTTGTCTTCTCCGCCTTTTTCTTTTCCTTTTCTTCTCCATCCTGCCTCCCACCTCCTCTTCGACGTCCCTCATACTCTTGATGTTTTCTTTTTCCCCATCTAATCTTTTCCTCACCCTACCGCTACCCTGCTACTTTCTTTTATTACCTGTCTTCTCCGCCTTTTCCTTATCCTTTTCTTCTCCCTTCTGCCTCCCACCTCCTCTTCGACGTCCCTCATACTCTTGATGGTTTTCTTTTTCCCCATCTAATCTTTTCTTCACCCTACCGCTACCCTGCTACCTCTTCTCGCTACTTGTCTTCTCCGCCTTTTTCTTTTCCTTGTCTTCTCACTTCTGCCTCACACCTCCTCTTCGACGTCCCTCACACTCTCGATGCTTTTTTCCTTTCTAATCTTTTCCTCACCCTACCGCTACCCTGCTACCTCTTCTCGCTACTTGTCTTCTCCGCCTTTTTCTTTACCTTTTCTTCTCCATCCTGCCTCCCACCTCCTCCTCGACGTCCCTCACACTCTCGATGCTTTTTTCCTTTCTAATCTTTTCCTCACCCTACTGCTACCCTACTACTTTTAATATTCCCTGTTTTCCCCGCCTTTTTCTTTTCCTTTTCTTCTCCCTCCTGCTTCCAATTTCCACTTCGACGCTCCTCTTCCTCCTCCTTCTACTTCTACTCTTACTGATTTTACTTAAATATCCGTTTCTCATACTATCTTCTTTCTGCTACTTATCTGTTTTATTAGTTATCCTTTCTTCTCCTTTTCCTCGTTCTCCTCCTCTTCCTCCTCCCTCTTGCCTTCCACCTCCTCTGCTTTGATCCTACTTTTCCGTTCTTCTTCCTACTCTGGCTTCTGCTTTTTTTCATTTCAATGTCTGTTCCTTATCCGATCTTTAACTTGACATTTATCTTTTCTGCTATCTGTCCCCTCCTTATTTTTCCTCTCCTACTTCTTTTCTTTTTCCTTCCGCCTCTCACCTCCCCTTTAATGCTCCTCCTCCTCCTCCTCCTCCTCCTCCTCCTCCTCCTCCTCCTCCTTCTCCTCCCTCTTCTTCTCTTTCTCTTCTCTAAACTTTTTCTTCTCTTCAGTGCCATTCATCTCTTCCCTCACACACACCTCTTTTTGGAGAGAGAGAGAGAGAGAGAGAGAGAGAGAGAGAGAGAGAGAGAGAGAGAGAGAGAGAGAGAGAGAGAGGGGGGGGGGGCCACCGTGCAATGACTTCCTGGTGCAGTATTTTCTGATAACAAAATTAATTCCGACGGATGATGGCGAGGCAAATAACGCGGGGAAAGTCTGGGAATTAATTTCTGGCCCCCAAACACTTCGGCGGCATATTTAGGTCCTCCACCCGCACCCCGTAAAACCGCGGGAGATGTGCCGAGTGCTCCCCCTTAAACCGGGTGAGGTGTGTTGGCAGGAAGAAAAGGAGGGGGATGGGGGAAGGAGGGGGGTGTTTTCAGTCTCTTCAGATACACCAACACCCACACCCATTCACATGCACCCATACAAACATTTCCACCCTTACACATACACATTTTCAACATCATGCTTTTTTTTTTGCGGGGGGGGGGCGGGGGGGGGGGGGGTCAAGAGTATGTCCCCTTCACCCGGGCTGCCTTAAGAGTGTGTCCCCTTAAACCAGGCTACCTTAAGAAGAGGTACAGAAGGTGACAGTCTCAAATCGGTTCGATGTGCTCAGCAGTCAGCACCCTTGAAGCTGCTGAAGGTACAGAGCCCTGAACAGTCTGGGTTCCCGCCTGGTAAGTCAACAACTGACCGTATCCTAGCGCTTCGTGTACTGGTGCAGGGCTGACGTGAGTTTCGACAGGGGATGCTTGCAACCTATGTCGATCTCAAGAAGACGTTTGTGTCAGAGCATTGCGAGGCACTCTGGGATCTCCTGCGATTCCGTGGGATTCCTGCAAGGACTACGGGTTTGCTGACTGGCCTGTATTCTGGGACTGAGAGTGCTGTGATGTGTGGAGGGGGGGCTTGTCCAGCTTCTTTCCCGGGAATGCGGGATGAGGCAGGTCTGTGTCCCTGCCACGTCACTTTCCAACACTTGTATGGACTGGGAACTAGGTAGAGTTGAAGACCAGAGTCATTATGGAGCATCCATTGGCAATACAAAGGTCACCGACCTTGTTTTTGCCGATGATGCAGTAATCATGGCGGAGTCGCTGAAGATTTTGGTGATGTCTCTCGAGTGACTGCACAAGGAGGCGAAGCCCTTGGAACTTCAGGTCTCCTGGGCCAAGACCAAGGTACAGGTGTTTGGAGGTTTGCTGGATGACACAGTACAGTCTGTTCATGCGTGTGGCGAGGACGTTGAGATCTCAGAAAATTTCACGTATCTTGGTAGCGTAGTTCATAACAACGGTGAGCCTTGCCAAGAAGTCTTACGGCAGATTGGCCAGGCCCACGGTGTTATGGACTCGCTCAGCATGAATATATGGCGTTCTCGATACCTGTGCAGAGGAACAAAGATCTGGATCTTCAAGTCCCTTGTGCTCCCTGTCTTACTCTATGGCTGTGAGACATGGACACTAAATGGGGACTTGGAGAGGCGGATTGATGCCTTTGGTAATAAATGTCTACGCAGAATCATGGGATATCGCTGGAATGACTTTGTGTCAGACCGGCGACTACTCCGTGAGACTGATTCGACATATATTACCTGCATAGTCCGTCCACGCCAACTCCGGCTATACGGGCACGTGGCACGTTACCCTGAAGCTGATCGTGCTCATCGGGTTGTCTCTGTAGGAGACAATCCTGAGTGGAGGAGACCAAGGGGACGCCCACGGAGTTCGTGGTTTGTCAATAGATCCTGCCAGGAGGTACTCAAAATGGGAACGAGGCTGCATGGAGACTTGCCCGGAGGGACCCCCGGACTTGGCGTCGTAGGGTGAGTGAGGCGACGCGCCCCACGGCGTATTCTATACCTCGAGATACATCTACACCCACACTCACATTCGCACCCATACAAACACCCATACCCATACACACCTACATTCCCACTAACGGGCTTTATTACCCAAGTTTACCTAAGTTTACTTTTAAAAAAGAACTAGAACATACCAGCACAGACTCGCATCCACACCTATAACAGCACACAGTCTCATATCACCGCCCACACCACGCACAACAACTGCACTCGCACCGCACCCAGTCACATAAATAGTGGGTAGAAGGGCTCCGTGTGTTGAGGAGTGGACTGGTGAAGAAAGGAATACCCAAACAACTCCCGGCACCCACACCCACACCTTCACCTACACCTATACCCAATTACCTAAAAGTGAGTGGGTATGTTGCTGGGAAGATGAATGAGGCAAGGATACACTCACTTGCTCACATCCACGCATACACCCCCCCACACCCGTACCCACACCACCTCCCACCCCACCCCCACACGATTTTACTCTCACCCAATCGCCTAAATAGCAGGTGGGTGGGAGGACAGGTGAGGGGAGGGGGCAGGTACAGCAGATACAGGTGAGTTATGGAGAGGCCCAGGTGTGCGGGGTCCAAGGGCGGGGCGGGGCGGGGCAGGGCGGGGCTGTGTGATGCGCGAGGAGTACGGAAATGGAAAAGACTAAAGGAAGGCGGTTTATATAATGATCAATAGACTGAGAACGGAGATAAATGGGGCACGAAAATATAGAAATGGTGATTATTGAAAGAGGGGTGTGGATATACGTAGACTGGATACGAAAACTGAAGGGGCAGGGAAATACAGATTGAATACAAGAATAGAGAGCACGGACATACACTGAGAACGGAAATAGATGGGGGTCAAAAATACGGAAACACGAGAAATATGGAAATACGAGTAGATGGGGTACGAAAATAGATGTGACCAAAAGGAAACAGTGTATACCTTCAATAGAGAGTACGGACATATACTGAGAACGGAAATAGATGGGGGTCGAAAATGCGAGAAATATGGAAATACGAGTCGATGGGGTACGAAAATAGATGTGACCAAAAGGAAACTGTGTATAACTTCAATAGTTTTTGGATTATGTTTTTTTTTTATCTAAGACCACCCTGTCACAGCCCTTTTGTCCTATATCAGTTAAATCCACGGCCTATTATCTTTACTGGTAGGAAGAATATGAATGACCAAATACAATGATAATTCCGTTTTGGCTTTTATATTTTTTACAAGAGCTGTGTTTTCCTACTTATATTTCCCATTTATTTAGCTTATGTTGTCTTATTTCCCGAAAGAAGGAGTAGAAGGGACCCGGGAGGAAGTGAGCATTAAAGGGAGGAATGACAGACAAAAGATGTACAAAGGAAAAAATTGGTGTAAGAAAAATGGGATTCGTATAAAAGAAACAAAGAAGAAGGAATGAGAAGAGAAAGCGTATGGAGAAAGCGAAAAAATGTATTGAAGGAATAAAGAAGTGTAAGGAAAAGAGCAAAAAAAAATATTGAGGGAGCAAAAGGGTGTACTAAAATGATGAATAGGCGTACAGAAGAAACAAAAAGAATGTGAAAGAGGGATAAAAAGGCGTATAATAGGGACAGGATAGAAGGCGGGATGTAGAAAAAAAGTACAGAGTGACGACACGTGAGGCAAAAGGACACTTACACCCACGCCTACACCCACACACCTCTACACTCAGCGACTCACACCCACACATCCACAAACCCACAAACCCACACACACACACCCACACACCAATACACCTCTACACCCAGCGACTCACACCCACAAACCCCCCCACACACACAACACCCATCCACACCCACACCTACACTTAGACACCGAAAGAGGCTAAATAAATAGAAACAAAGACAAACCAAAAAGCCACGATCTGCCAGTATAAAAAAAATCATGCGAACTCAAATGAAAATAAGTAAAAGTATCAAGCGAAAGATAACGAGCACGTCTTCCCTATAATCAAACTGTACTGACACGGATGTAGCCAAAGACCAAACCCCGGACGGAAAAAGTTTCGTTTAGTCGGCGCAACATGTGTGGTCATATGCCGGAGAGAGACATAAGGGGAAGGAATTATAGGAGAAGGAAACAGATCCCAAGAGACAGGACACAACCCCCGATTAATACCTGGTACCCATTCACTGTTGGGTATCGGAAAAGCCGCCCAAATTTTTCCACTCCGCCCGGGAATCGAACCCGGGCTCTCTCAGTTGTGAGCCGAGTGTGCTAACCACTGCACCACGAAACCCCCCACTCCGGACGGAACACCACGTCCTTCATATAGATCAAACTGTGCTGAGAGAAACAATGAAGCAAGAACTTAGGAAAGAGCAAGATGCGAAGTTCTTCCTAGAAACGTCAATTACCCTATTACGTCATCCCGGTTGGAAACTTTTAATTGTTTTGTTAGTTTTTTTTTTTCTTTACCAAGCCTTGTACACCCACTCCTAAATGTTGTTCAAAGGGGGGTATGCGGCAATAGTCAAAGGAGTACGTCAAAGGGTAATAATTAAATAGAAGATGCTTTTTCATCCCTTATGTCACCTGGCTTTTTGAATCGGCAACTTTGATTTGTGTGTACAGGTGTTAACTCGCATTTGTCTTCAGGAAACACTGCAAGAAGTTCAAGAGTTTATTTCTAGTTAGGTTTCTGAGTTGTCTAAGATGAGTACACTGACCAAGGAAAGAAAGCATTGGAACGCCATAACCCTCTTTCTCAGCAATGTGTTATAGAGTCAAAACACAAAGTCTGGAAGAAGGCCTAACACTTACACTTGTCACTAGTTTCTGGAGTGGCGAGGATGATCAGTGAACATCAACCTTACTTTTAACAGTGGGTTTAGAGAAAGCTTCATATTTTTTGGTGGGGAGGGGGGAGGTGGATAGCTCTTTATTACAACACTGAAAAATGCATCGTCTAGTACTAATCAAATCGTAGCGATAACATATTTAAGTCATTTTTATTTGATTGGTTGGCCTTTCAAGAAATAAATCCTGTATAATCGATGTTTTGGGCCACTACTGGACGATGAACTAAGTCGATAAAGGGTACAGCACATGTATGAAAAATGTTTGGACAACGCTGCTATTAATAACTGTAACTTTATATGTCCGCCACGGCTTCAGTTTAATAACTGCAGAGGCTTTCAACGCCTGTTGTGCACGGTTCCAATGACACACAAGGATATGAGACACAGACCAATGCAACTCAGCGATATGCTAGTACAAAATGTCAATCGACCTAAACATGGCAAGTCCTGAGAACCCTTATTGGCTTTCCCTGCCATAAATCTATCTAACCTTCATGTGAACATTTAGTGGTATTTGAACAAACTACACACCTGTTTGATATGATCCATCCATCCACTACCCTATTTGTAAACCAGTTTTTCCCAATCTCGTTCTTGAAGCTCAATTTATCCAACTTGTGTCCATTACTGATGGTCACCTTTGTCTACCTGCCCACACTTAACCTTTACGATTACAATTATAGTCTGTCCAAATTAACTTGGCCAATTTGCACCGAGAAGCCCCTCTCCCATTGTGGCTAAGCTCCGCCCCCCTGGCACCTGATTGGCTGTTGATGACATCATGCATTGTATCAAAGACACGTACAAGTATATGTGATTGAAATAATCTAGCTAGTTTCATGATTAAAAAATATTCGCAAAAAATATTCGTAATTTAATTGAATGACGGTAAATTGAATTTAACAATCAATGACATGCGATGATAGGCTATCTATAAGGTAATCCACACTTTCCGTCATTATTTCCTACATAGCTCATTCACATAGGCATACCAAATATAACTACATAAAAAAAATTCTACAGTAACTTCATACAGGTAGGAATCATTGTATTGAGGAATAAGTTATGTATTTGTGGCTTGGAGGGACGGGTAGGATATGTAAACTCAGCGCAACAGCCACAGATACGAAACTTATTCCTCAATACAATGATTCCTACCTGTATGAAGTTACTGTAGAAGATATTTTTTTATGTGATTATATTTGGTATGCCTATGTGAATGAGCTATGTAGGAAATAATGACGGAAAGTGTGCATTACTTTATAGGTAGCCTACCATCGCCTTCAGTGCTTGTTTTGCAGGGCCCGTTCTCCCTTGAAAACTTGCAGTATTATGATTGTACTTTGTTTCTTAGGTGATGTCATTGATTGTTAAAGTAGAGTGCCGTCATTCAATTAAATTACGAATATTTTTTAATCATGAAACTTGCTAGATTATCTCAATCATATATATTTGGTACGTCTCTTTGATACAATGCATGATGTCATCAACAGCCAATCAGGTGAAAGGGGGGCGGAGCTTAGCCAGAATGGGGGAGGGGCTTCTCGGTGCAAATTGGCCAAGTTAATTTGGACAGACTATAGTAGGTACACAATCCCAGCGCGAGTCATTTAACATTTCACTAACATGGACACTGGGCACAGGATCTAAACAACGAGTATTCCCGATTGTTTTTACTATTCAAATTAAGTCACAACCCCAACTCCTTAAACTCGATTTCCGACTCCACCCATACCAGTTAAAAGTCCTTGATTTCTTTAAGTGTGAGGAGTATCAGGTTGAAAAAAAAAATGGAATCCCGTGCTTTCGTATCTGATTATTTCTACTCACATATCCTTCTCTCTCTCTCTCTCTCTCTCTCTCTCTCTTTTAAACATAATATTTCTACAAAAAGGAGGCTCAAAATTAAACTTTTTTGGTATAACTCTCTCTCTCTCTCTCTCTCTCTCTCTCTCTCTCTCTCTCTCTCTCTCAAATCCTTTAATCTTAGCCCCAACCCCCTCCCGCCGGTTTGGAGTCACTGGGTCATACTAATACGTAATTGAGTTGAGTCAGGTGAAAGTAATACGATCCAGTGTTTTTTGCTTTCGATTTATTATAATCCCTCAGTCAAAACGCTTAAATTCCACCTCCCGCCACCACCGGTTTGGAGCCTTTGATTTACATACACGAGGCGCATCAGGGAAAAAAATAAATATATAAATAAAATAAAAAGGAAAGGACCGCATGTTTTTTTTTTCCTTGCTTTGTTTTGTTTATTTTCTTCTTCATTCTCACTCAAAAAACCGTAAACTTTCCCTCCATCCCCATCTCCCCACCGGTTAGTAGTCCTTAATTTATACAAGCTTAAGTGCGTCAGATGAAAATTGTGGGAATATATGAATGACTAAGGTATATTCTTCCCAGTGGCAGGTCCAAATCCCCGTGGTCCTGAAGAGAATGCAAGTGTTAAGAAATCGTTAGGGTGAAGACTAAGAGGCGTTGACAGCGTGGCAAGAGGTGGGAATATATGTTTACGTGGTGGCTTTGTAATCGAGTTCCAAGTGCCAGGTACAATGTAAGTGCCTGAGGAGAATATAAGTGTATTCGCATCGATGGTTGTTTGTGGTGCCGAGTGTGGCGTGGACGTGAAAAAAGTGTGTCTTAAAGTCCGTATTCTCTCTCTCTCTCTCTCTCTCTCTCTCTCTCTCTCTCTCTCTCTCTCTCTCTCACACACACACACACACACACATCAAAGGTCACAAAGGAGATTATTCGAGTTCTCGTGAGTGTGGTGCAAAGGCCTTGACAAACTATCACTAGACTTATAAAACTACCCATGGAAATACCCACAGCCTCTACGGAAGCCTAAACAAATCCGGGTGAATAAACCCCAAAATGTTCGAAAACGTGGGCTTTAATGATTGAATTCGACGTGCCAGACCGAAATCTATCTGCCACTGAATAGAGAACATAAACTGGTTAAAGAATCGCCGTTGTGGTGTAGACTAAAGGTGATAAGAGTATGGCAAGAAAGGATTGGGAATATACGAGCGTGATAAAGTAATCGAAATCCGAATGGGAAGATACGATTCCAAGTGACACTGGAGACAATAAGCGTAAAGAGATCGCTGCTGTTTAGTGGAGGTGTTGAGTGTTTCTTTTCTCTTTCATGCAGTACAGAAGGCAGTAAAAGGGCAGAAAAGAAAAGATACCAAAAAGCTTGCTACGAGAAAGGACACGAGTAGAAATGAAATATGTTGCAACTTAAGTAATCGAGGCCCGAGTGTCGCACTTAAACCGACGAAGAATAGTAACGAAAAATGAGAAAATGTGTGTGTGTGTGTGTGTGTGTGTGTGTGTGTGTGTGTGTGTGTGTGTGTGTGTGTGTGTGTGTGTGTGTGTGTGTGTGTGTGTGTGTGTGTGTGTGTGTGTGTGTGTGTGTGTGTGTGTGTGTGTGTGTGTGTGTGTGTGTGTGTGTGTGTGTGTGTGTGTGTGTGTGTGTGTGTGTGTGTGTGTGTGTGTGTGTGAATTAATTTTGTAACACAGGACGTAGAATATAAAGGAATAGGCGTTGAGCTGAATAAATGAGAAAATGTGTGTGTGTGTGTGTGTGTGTGTGTGTGTGTGTGTGTGTGTGTGTGTGTGTGTGTGTGTGTGTGTGTGTGTGTGTGTGTGTGTGTGTGTGTGTGTGTGTGTGTGTGTGTGTGTGTGTGTGTGTGTGTGTGTGTGTGTGTGTGTGTGTGTGTGTGTGTGTGTGTGTGTGTGTGTGTGTGTGTGTGTGTGTGTGTGTGTGTGTGTGTGTGTGTGTGTGTGTGTGTGTGTGTGTGTGTGTGTGTGTGTGTGTGTGTGTGTGTGTGTGTGTGTGTGTGTGTGTGTGTGTGAATTAACTTTCGAACACAGGACGTAGAATAAAAAGAATAGGCGTTGCGCTGAATAAAAAGATTACTACATGAGCAAAGGATTCGGTGCTGTGTAGACTAAGAGTGTGTGGATAATGAGGAATAAGTGTTGTAGTGTATAGGAAGGATATTGATTATGTTAACCCCTTGACTGCGGATTTCCTACAATAAGACATCACCAAGCGACAGGAATAGAACAAAAAGTGACTGCTACAATTCAATCAAGAAAAATGTAAAGTACTGCATATTAGGAGGGGAAATCCAGCATACCAGTACCACATGAAAACACTCCACTATCCACCACAGAGGCAGAGAAAGACCTGGGACTATATGTTACCAGGCTACCAGTTAAGGTGAAATGCGTGTCAATCGCAGCGGACGGGTTAAGAAATCAGAGCAGTGTAGCGTAGACCCCAACCCCCCACCCCCCAAAAAAAGAATAACTATCGTGAAGCGTAAAACATAAAACACAAATGAATAAATGTCGTAGTGTAAAAGGATAATGGATATGTAAAGGAATCGATGCTGTGTGGTTAAAGACAAAAACAAAGGAATCAGCGTTGTGTAGGAAAAGATAAAAAACAAGGGATCAATGTCGTGGATGATAAGATAAAACAGCCAAAAAGAATCAATCTCGAGTAGTGTAAGATAAAAAAAAACGAATCGGTGTTGTGTAGCATGAGACAAATTACAAGAAAGGAATCTATGTTCTCTAGGATAAGACAAAGAACATAAATGAACAGGTGTCGTAGCTAAAGGAAGGATATAATTGTGTAAAAGAAGGTAAAAAAATGAAGCAGAACCTGGTATTGATATGAAGAAACGCAATAGGTACATATAATGGTGTAAGAGAAGATAAAAAAAAAAAAAAGCAGAACCTGGTATTGATATGAAGAAACGCAAAAGAAACGAGACTGAGGAAGAAAACTGGGAAAAATGAAAATAAGAGGAAGTCTTATTCTGATGTGAGCGAAAAATGAAATATAAGAATAAGAGGAAGAAAAAATTAAAAAGCAGAAAAAAAGGGAAATCAATGATGTTAACCCGGTAGCAGTGGGGATCATGTTTCTTAAAGGCCCCTCTAAGCGAGAAAAGTGAGAAAAAATCATCACTCACGCAAACCATTTCATAATATATATCAACGCATTTGTGATCAGTTTATGCATCATCTATTTTGGGGGGTTTATATCATGGCAAAAAATTGGACCGTCGGATTTGTTGGTACACGGTAAAGCCACAAATTTGACCCGTCGCTGCTACTGGGTTAAGAAGAGTAGCAGAGGTGTAGACGGTGGACCTCTGACACACTTACACCTTCTCGTAACAATGCAATTCTCTCGGCTACTAAACCTGAGGAGATCGATGTTATACTATGTTTGTTTGTTTGCCTCACGGTACTCCAAACAAACGAAGAACATATCAAATAGTATCAAGACACCTCTCCATCCGAAACTGACCTCTCTTTCGGCCACCCTTCTCTATTTTCTTTTATAGGAGCGGACTTTTCTATGTTTTTTTATATATATTTTTGCCCTAGAGCTGCTAGACCCTGGATCAATATTAGCTTTCCCTTTTTCCTCCCTCTTCATTTTCTTCTTCACTCTAAAGAAGAATACACAGCCACCCGACGCTGAGTACAAACGGAGTTACACGAAGACGCAGATAAAAACAAAGACCAAATTTAGTTCCACATATCCCTTAAGAGTGTTTGTTGACAGCCTTGACAGTAGAGGATTCTTTACTGAGCCTTTAAATCTCCTCCTGAACCCTTAACACCGTCACCCTTCTACCTCCCTTCATCCCCCCTCCCTATCTCCTGAACACCCATCTACCTCCCTTCACCTCCCCAACCCCCTCCCTATCTCCTGAACACCCATCTACCTCCCTTCACCTCCCCAACCCCCTCCCTATCTCCTGAACACCCATCTACCTCCCTTCACCTCCCCAACCCCCTCCCTATCTCCTGAACACTCATCTACCTCCCTCCACCACCCCAACCCTCCCTATCTCCTGAACACCCATCTACCTCCTTCACCTCCCCAACCCTCCCTATCTCCTGAACACCCATCTACCTCCCTTCACCTCCTCAACCCCCTCCCTATCTCCTGAACACTCATCTACCTCCCTTCACCTCCCCAACCCCCTCCCTATCTCCTGAACGCCCATCTACCTCCCTTCACCTCCTCTCTCTCCCCTCCCTATCTCCTGAACCCTTGACACCTTCACCCTCCCCCTCCCTTTACCATTCCCCCCTCCATGTGTGCCCTCCCCGATAAGATACACTAATTAACAACACCTGCCGAGGCCATCCAGGTGAGCCGTCTACTTGCGCCACACACCACCTCGACGCACACCTGGACTCGTAATGCCGGAGACGCTGCTCTTCTTCGCAGCAATATTTGTTTTATTTGCTTCCTCCCTTTTCATTATTACTTCCTCTATTTTTTTTCCTCTATTGTATTTTTTCCCTCAGGTTTACTCGTATCTTTATTTTTCCCTTCTTTCAGCCGTTTCGCTCCTTTTTGTTCACATCAATATCAGGTTTCGCTTTTTTGTGTGCGCGTTTCTTTAAATTAACATCAGTAATCATCTTATTAGCGTCCGCCTTAGAGGAAAGCGATAACAGTTTCGTCAATATCCGTCTGTCTGTCTGTCCGTTATCCGCTTATCTCTGAAAGGGATTCACATAATTATAGTCACAAAATGCATGAGACAAGAAGCCGCCTGGTCCGGGATAACACCAGCTGCCCGCGGATGTCAGTTGTCTGTAGAATTCACGTCACGTCAAGGATGGGACTTATATATTCAATGACCTGTTCTACCACAGAGGCCTTGGCCCCAACCTCACCCGCCCTGCCCCGCTCCGCCCCGCTCACTCCCCCTCGCCCCCAGCCTCCCACACTCCCTCCACTTCCTCTATTTTCTTTCTTTTCAATTTATATCTTAGAATACCAACAGACGTCGACCTCATAAGACCTCTCTTTAGGCCACCCTTCTCTACTCTCTTTTAATGGAGCGAACTTTTATTTATTTATTTTTTTATATGTATATACTTTGGCCCTAGAGCTGCTAAACCCTTTTTGTTCACATCAATTTCAGGTTTCGCTTTTTGTGTGTGTGCGTTTCTTTAAATTAACATCAAGGTTTCTTCATGTCTTTAGTTGCTTAGGAAACTAGAGCAAAATTCTTACACAGGTAAAACACACTTTCTGTGTCTGCTCCTCACGATATCTTACGTGTTACTTCGACTATTCATTGATTATGTACACATGCAACGCGCCATTTAAGGAGAAACAATAAAATATGAAAACAAACAAAGTAATACAAAAAATAACATGTGCCCATTGACTGCAACACAGACTATTTGGAAAAAAAAGTTTCGTAAATTCCTAACATTCATATATTACAAAAGTTTAATAAAAAAAACTCATTTCCGTCCGTGTGGCGCGACACTGAAGCTCAGCAACAAAATAAAAAAAATTCCTGTGTGGCTGAAAACGAGCTCACACACACACACACACACACACACACGCACAAAAAAAAGGAAGCGCATAAAAAAATCGTAGCATTCATACACTAAACAAAGAGTCCTTGTTCTTTTTTTCCTTAATACAAAATTATTCTCGTATTGATACTAAGGACTATGACATTGGGGAGGCGTGGCGGTGGCGACAACAACAACAACAATAACTACTACTACTACTACCACAACAACAACAACAGCTACTACTACTACTACTACTAGTACTGCTATTTCTACTACTACTACTACCACTACTTCTTAAGCACACACACACACACACACACACACACACACACACACACAGACTCATTCCCTTTTTTCCTTCCCTTCCCAAATCTCATCTTCTTCTCCTTTGCTTTTGTTGTTGTTGTTGTTGTTGTTGTTGTTGTTGTTGTTTACAATAATAACCCCCCCCCCCAAAAAAAAAAGCATGGTTACGTATCCACATATTTCCACTCCCACGCCAACACAATCAACAAACAAACAAACAAAC
Source organism: Eriocheir sinensis (assembly GCF_024679095.1). Classification (NCBI taxonomy): domain Eukaryota; kingdom Metazoa; phylum Arthropoda; class Malacostraca; order Decapoda; family Varunidae; genus Eriocheir; species Eriocheir sinensis. The sequence continues at coordinate 2,260,481 of NC_066561.1, forward strand.
AAACAAACACCTGAATTTCTCAACAGGTATACAAGTTCATGACATTCAAATATATTACAAAAAAAGCCAGAAGCATGTTATTTCCGTTGCCTTCGCCACCTCAAGAGATAAACACGATAGCAGGCCATGGCGACACAGGGCGATAAACTAATGCATTGCTTACGTTGAACTGAGTCACTCGAGGATTTCCTTTACACCTGATAACCTTTGAGTAAGTGAGAGAGAGAGTAGGGAAGACAGCACGAAGGGGACGGGAGAGAGGTTACGGGAAAGAGGAAGTGAAGGAGTGGGAAGAGGCGAAGAGGGGAAAGAAGGAAGATGGAGAAGGCATGGAAGAGGGGGGAAAGGAAAGAGGGGAAGGGGGAAAGAGGAAGATGGAGAAGGCAAGGAAGAGAGGGGAAAGGAAAGGAAAGAGGGGAAGGGGGAAAGAGGAAGATGAAGAAGGCAAGGAAGAGAGGGGAAAGGAAAGGAAAGAGGGGAAGGGGGAAAGAGGAAGACGGAGAAGGCAAGGAAGAGGGGGGAAAGGAAAGGAAAGAGGGGAAGGGGGAAAAAGGAAGATGGAGAAGGCAAGGAAGAGAGGGGAAAGGAAAGAGGGGGAAGGGGGAAAGAGGAAGTGAAGGAGGGGGAAGAGGCGAAGAGGGGAAAGAAGGAAGATGGAGAAGGCATGGAAGAGAGGGGAAAGGAAAGAGGGGAAGGGGGAAAGAGGAAGATGGAGAAGGCAAGGAAGAGAGGGGAAAGGAAAGAAGGGGAAGGGGGGAAGAGGAAGTGAAAGGAGTGGGAAGAGGCGAAGGGGAGAAAGAAGGAAGATAGAGAAGGCATAGAAGAGAGGGGCAAGGAAAGGAAAGAGGGGAAGGAAAGGAAGGAAGAGGAGGGAGGAGGGGAAATGAGGATGAGGAGGAAATTTGGGAAAAAATGAAGAGGAGAAATGGAAGCGAGAAAAGAAAGGGGAAGGAAGAGAAGGAAAAGAAGAAGGGGAGAGGAGAGGTGAAAAAATGAGGCATAAGAAAGAGAAAAATAAGGAGGGAAATTAAGTAGGACTAGAAAGGGAAGGGGAGAGGGAAAGAAGGAAGAGGGAATAAGAAAAGAAACAGAGGGAAAAGGAAAGGGAATGAAGATAGGGAACAGAAAGAAGGGAGTGAAGGAAAGGGGGGGAGGATGAAAACACACGGGGAAGAGGAGATAATGAAGGAGAGGTGAAGGGAAAAGAGGAAATGGGAGGAGTGGGAAGGAGGAGAGGAGGGGGAAAGAGAAAGGGAAGAAAGAAAGGGAAGAGAAGGAAAAGGAGGAAGCAGAAAGACACACGGGAGTTGTGAGAACGAGGTGGGAAAGAGAGAAAGACGAAGGGGGAGGAAGGAAAAGGGGGAGAGGAGGGGAAAAAAGGAAGGGAAGAAAGAAAGGGAACAGATGGGAAAGGAGGAAGTAGAAAGGAAGGTTGTGAGAACGAGGTGGGAGAGAGAGAAAGACGAAGGGGGAGGAAGGAAAAGGGGGAGAGGAGGGGAAAAAAGGAAGGGAAGAAAGAAAGGGAACAGATGGAAAAGGAGGAAGTAGAAAGGAAGGTTGTGAGAATGAGGTGGGAGAGAGAAAAATACGAAGGGGGAAGAAGGGAAGGGGAAGAAGGGAAGGGGAAGAAGGGAAGGGGAAGAGGAGGGGAAAAAAGAAAGTGAAGAAAGAAAGGGAACAGAAGGAGAAGGAGGAAGTAGAAAGGCACACGGGAGAGTTGTGAGAACGAGGTGGGAAGGAGAAAAAGACGAAGGGGGAAGAAGGGAAGGGGGAAGAGGAGGGGGAAGCGGTGGAAGAAGAAGGGAAGCAAGAGTAGAGAACGAATGATGATGATGCAGCGTCAGAGTCAGCGATAGTGGTCACGTGCGTTGTATTAAGTGACAATTAGCGCGAAGGTGAGTGTGAGGTGCAGGCGTGAGGGGGCGGAGTGGCGCAGGTGAGGTATGGACAGGTAAAGGTGGTGTGTGTGTGTGTGTGTGTGTGTGTGTGTGTGCGTGTGTGTGTGTTTTGTCTATGTTGTTTTGTGTAGCGTGTGTGATGTATTTAGTATGGTAGCACCCCCGCCACCACCACCCCCGACCCCCCCCACCCCCCCACCCACCCCACAACCCCTACCCCCACCACCACCAACAACAACAATTCCAACACCACCACCACCAACAACAACAACAACTCCACCACCAACACCACCACCACCACCAACAACAACAACAACAGCAGCAGCAGCACAATCATCAACACCTGGGAGGGATGTTAACTAATTCCTGCTGTTTGGCGGAAGTAGATGAAGGAAACAAAACAAAAAAAGAAAAAAAAAAGAAAAGAGGATTAGTGAGGGAGTAGAAATACCTTTTAAAATACGGGGCCGAAAAGCAACAAAAATCACACGTAATTTTTTTTTTTTAACAGCAAACGAGGCGACTCAAGGGCAAAAACAAAACAAAAAAGTAAGGCAATATAAACCATCATACCTCCAAGCCTGTGTGAGTTATCAAATTAATTAATTCTGATGTTTTGCCTCTTTAAGAATACGCGGGGATATTTTGTCTGGGCCGGGCGTTTTGTTTACTTTAATATTATCGATAATTTGTACTATATCACTTTCTGCAATGTCGCTAATACTACTCAAGGATGTGTCATCGATATATCACAGGCAATATCTTACAGTATCATAACTTCCGAACCTCTGTGTGTTACCAAAGACAGGAACAGGAAGGAGAGGGAAAAGAATGAAGAGGGGAAGGGAAGGAAGAGAGGGAAAAAGAGAGGAAAGGAAGAGAGAAAAGAAGGAAGAGAGGGAGAAGGGGAAAGAAGAGAGGGAAGGGAAGGAAGAGAGAAAAAGAGAGAAAAAGAGAGGGAAGGAAGAGAGGGAATTGAAGGAAGAGAGGGAGGAAGGGAAAAAGAGAGGGAAGGGAAGCAAGATAGAGAAAAAGAGAGGTAAGGAAGAGAGAAAAGAAGGAAGAGAGGGAGAAGGGGAAAGAAGAGAGGGAAGGAAAGCAAGAGAGAGAAAAAGAGAGAAGGAAGAGAGGGAGGAGAGGGAGGAAGGGAAAAAGAGAGGAAAGGGAACCAAGAGAGGGAAAAAAAGAGGGAAAAGAAGGAAGAGAGGGAGGAGGGGAAAGAAGAGAGGGAAGGGAGGCAAGATAGAGAAAAAGAGAGGTAAGGAAGAGAGAAAAGAAGGAAGAGAGGAAGGAGGGGAAAGAAGAGAGGGAAGGGAGGCAAGAGAGGGAAAAAGAGAGGTAAGGAAGAGAGGGAAGAAGGGAAAAAAAGAGGGAAGGGAGGGAAGGGAAGCAAGAGAGAAAAAGAGAGAAAAAAAAAGAGGGAAGGAAGAGAGGGAAATGAAAGAAGAGAGGGAGGAGGGGAAAAAAAAGAGGAAAAGGAAGCAAGAGAGGGAAAAAGAGAGGGAATGAAGAGAGGAAAAAGAGGGAAGAGAGGGAGGAGGGAAAGAAGAGAGGGAAGGGACGCAAGAGAGGGCACATATCTTCACAATGTCATAACTTCCGAGCCTCAGTGTGTTATCAAAGACCCAACCAAAGGCGACATCAATATAGACGCCTTATACGACGCCTCACGTACAAGTGTATCTATAGGATTAATACATAAGCGAAAGCAACACGCCTATGCACCATTTTAAAATCTTCCAAGGCTGTGTTATGGATGAACGTACGTGGAATAACAAGCCTATACACATTCTTATGACGCCCTCCGTGTCTGTGAAGGGGAGAACAGAAAGAAGAGGGGGAATGGAAAGGCAGATTGGGGCAGATTGTCGTACTCAGCCTCTTCTATTTGTCTATTACCAACCCAGAGCTGTCTCCTCCACTCCAATAACTGGCTTTATATATAGTTATCGTTAAAAAGGTTAATTATTGGTGTTTCTTGGCAATAATTACGAATCAGAAGACAGAAAATAAGATGCTCAGAGTACGATAACATGGCAACAGTGAAGGGGGGTGGGAGGTGGAGGCTATAAGAGGCATACATATGAGACAGCAATAGGCCTTTACACCGCTATATTATTCTAGGGCAACGTACTATGAGAAATCCACAAAAACAAGCATATAAGTAATTACAAAGAAAATAAGATGCTCAGAATACGATAACATGGCATCGTATCGTATCTTCGTTGGAGGAGGAGGCTATAAGAGGCATATGTATGAGACAGCAATAGGCCTTTACACCGCTATATCATTCTAGGGCTATGTACTATGAGAAATCCACAAAAACAAGCATATAAGCAATTACAAAGAAAATAAGATGCTCAGAGTACGATAACATGGCAACGGTGAAGGGGGGTGGGAGGAGGAGGCTATAAGAGGCATACATATCAGACAGCAATAGGCCTTTACACCGCTAAATTATTCTAGGGCTATGTACTATGAGAAATCCACAAAAACAAGCATATAAGCAATTACAAAGAAAATAAGATGCTCAGAGTACGATAACATGGCAGCGGTGAAGGGGGGTGGGAGGAGGCGGCTATAAGAGGCATATGTATCAGACAGCAATAGGCCTTTTCACCGCTATACTATTCTAGGGCTACGTACTATGAGAAATCCACAAAAACAAGCATATAAGCAATTACAAGGGCGCGTAAACTGTGTAAGATACTAAGCCAGTGGTTCACAAGCTGGGGAGGACATGAGAGTGAGGCGCCACAACTGGAATCTTTGTTTGAGACTTCCAAGGTGTCTGTCTCCCTTTGAACTTTCTTCCCATCGGGGTAAATCTGATTCTACCCGTCACCACTATCAGCTCTGTGATTCGTACCTCCTGGCGCGTCTGACACCCCCGTGATCCCCGCTGACACACACTAGGGGCGGGTGGGTATATTGTTGGCGTCTTGGACTGCACTCACCCGTTCGTCACCTTCCACCTTCACCAATGTATGCATGTTAACGTTTAGCCCAGTTTGTACAATGTCGTGAATTACTTGTTTTGTTTTAAGTTTACCTCAGTTTGTATAAAGTCGAGAATTACTTGTTTTGTTGTTCTGTTTTAAGTTTACCTCAGTTTGTATAAAGTCGTGAATTACTTGTTTTGTTGTTTTGTTTTAAGTTTACCTCAGTTTGTATAAAGTCGAGAATTACTTGTTTTGTTGTTTTGTTTTAAGTTTACCTCAGTTTGTATAAAGTCGTAAATTACTTGTTTTGTTGTTTTGTTTTAAGTTTACCTCAGTTTGTATAAAGTCGAGAATTACTTGTTTTGTTGTTTTGTTTTAAGTTTACCTCAGTTTGTATAAAGTCGAGAATTACTTGTTTTGTTGTTTTAAGTTTACCTCAGTTTGTATAAAGTCGTGAATTACTTGTTTCGTTGTTTTGTTTTAAGTTTACCTCAGTTTGTATAAAGTCGTGAATTACTTGTTTCGTTGTTTTGTTTTAAGTTTACCTCAGTTTGTATAAAGTCGTGAATTACTTGTTTCGTTGTTTTGTTTTAAGTTTACCTCAGTTTGTATAAAGTCGTGAATTACTTGTTTTGTTGTTTTGTTTTAAGTTTACCTCAGTTTGTATAAAGTCGAGAATTACTTGTTTTGTTGTTTTAAGTTTACCTCAGTTTGTATAAAGTCGTGAATTACTTGTTTCGTTGTTTTGTTTTAAGTTTACCTCAGTTTGTATAAAGTCGTGAATTACTTGTTTTGTTGTTTTGTTTTAAGTTTACCTCAGTTTGCATAATGTCGTGAATTACTTGTTGTGTTGTTTTGTTTTAAGTTTACCTCAGTTTGTATAAAGTCGTGACTTACTTGTTTTGTTGTTTTGTTTTAAGTTTACCTCAGTTTGTATAATGTCGTGAATTACTTTTGTTGTTGTTTTGTTTTAAGCTCAATTTGTATAATGTCGTAAATTACTTGTTTTGTTTTAAGCTCAGTTTGTATAATGTCGTGAATTACTTGTTTTGCCGTTTTGTTTTAAGCTCAGTTTGTATAATGTCGTGAGTTACTTGTTTTGTTGTTTTAAGTTTACCTCAGTTTGCATTTTGTCTTGAATAATTTGTTACTTTTTATTATTACTCTATTATTCATAACCTCATTTTATATTGAATCATTTCTTTTTAGTGAGCTTAATTTGTATGTTTATTTCTTTCTTTGCAATGAGTGTAGGGACGTGCCACACTACACTAGCAACCCTTCCGGTGCGTTCAATGACTGTGCTGTGGCTGAGGTCTGGCCTATGCGACAGTGGTGTGGTGTGTGGCTGCGTAGTATTCTGTATGAGGTCGTTTTTTTATACAGTATGTGGGAGTATAAAAGCTGTAGCCAGACAATATCCACGCATATAAAAAAAAAAAAAGAGGGGCGAGGGGGATTCATCTTCTCCAGCTTTTTTTAATCTTTCTCTTCTTTTCTCTATTCTTTTCTTTTTTTTTCTTTTCTTTTCTTCCTCTTCTCTTCTCTTCCCTTCTTTACTTTCTTTCATAGGACCAGGGCTACCGGGGTATTTTTGCTTTTATTTATTTTTGACTAAATTTGAGTTGCTTCCTTCACTATAACATAACATGGGGGTCTCTGTTCCAGCTGTGCCGTCTGCATTCATCCTATCATTCACGTCCCGTTCCTCCAATCCCTTCGCTGTCAAGTTCTCTTCTATGCAATCTATCCAGGAGAGGTGTGTGGCAATCGTCTTTTTCAGCTTTACTCATCCTTCATAATACTTCCTGTTATGCCGTCTCCACTTACTCCTCTCGTTCATATCCCGTTCCTCCGATCCCTTCGCTGTCAAGTTCTCTTTTATGGAATTTATCCAGGAGAGGTGAGTGGCAATCGTCTTTTTCAGCTTTTCCCATCCTTCATAATACTTCCTGTTATGCCGTCTCCATTTACTCCTCTCGTTCACATCCCTTCGCTGTCAAGTTCTCTTTTATGCAATCTATCCAGAGGGGCGTGAGGGATTCATACAAAGCAAACACCGACACGTATGATAGTTTGGGACTGACAATAAGTACAAGAACTACACACAAGCGGCGACAACAAGCCTGGACACCTTATCACGCCTATCATGTCTTTTTATGTACTATTTCCTAGAGGGGCGTGAGGGACTCGTCAAAACCAAAACCTGTCGTCGCCTGTCGTCGCCTTTTTTATACGACGTAAGATAATTTGGGAACGACAATAAGTGCATAAGCCACACACAGGCGACATCAACAAGCCTGGACACCATTATCACACCTGTCAAGTCTCTTTATGCCAACGAATCACACCAGTCGCATTTTTTTATACGACGTAAGATAATTTGGGAACGACAAGAAGTAGATAAACCACACACAGGCGACATCAACAAGCCTGGACACCATTACCACACCTGCCAAGTCTCTTTGTGCCAACGTATCACACCAGTTGCCTTTTTTTATACCACGTAAGATAATTTGGGAACGACAATAAATGCAAAAGCCACACACAAGCGACATCAACAAGCCTGGGCACCATTACCACGCCTCCTCAGCCTGCTTGTAAGGGCTTATCGGTGACCTACACTTCCCGGCCGTTAGCAGCGTTGCGTCGGCTTGTGGCCCACCGTCGTAACGCTCTTTATCAGATAAGAGCCGCCCCTATCGCCTCAGACGTGCCTTTAGTGTGGTGCGGCTCCGAGAACGGCTACCACGGACACGACTCAACCGCACAAACGATCGAGGTGAGTAGGTGCTTTAGCCGCATACTGGGTGATGAAGTATGAGTATATAAGTGTGTGTACCAATAGTGCTGTGTATGAAGAAGGAAACTATACACACATAAAGGAAACTACACATACATAGAGGAATCAGGTTAGTAAGTGCCCCAGCCGTCTACAGGATAACGGAATGGCGGTAGTGAGTCTATGAGTGTGTGTACCAAGCGTGTTGTGAATGGAGAGAGAAAATATAGGTGAAAAGACATAAAACACACACTCAAAGGAATCAGGTTAGTAAGTGTTGCAGCCGCCTATACAGGATGGTGGAAAGGCGGTCATGAGCGTATATGTGAGTGTTTGTACCAAGGTGGTGTGCATGAAGAAACAAACTATTGGTGAAAAGAGAGAGATCAAGCACACTCACAAAGGAATCAGGTTAGTAAGTGTTTCAGCCGCCTATGCAGGATGATGGAAAGGCGGTCATGAGCGTATACCTGAGTGTTTGTACCAAGGTGGTGTGCATGAAGAAACAAACTATAGGTGAAAAGAGAGAGATCAAGCACACTCACAAAGGAATCAGGTTAGTAAGTGCTCCTGCCGCCTATATAATGAGACGAAGGAGTGAAAGTAAAGTCCGTATTCTTAAACGTATGGGCGTCTCAGTTCGCCTATGTGGAAAGCCTGTTGTAGAAGTTGCTGGGATTTTCAAGGACTGTTTTGTGATCCCAGTGATAGTTTTACACGGCTTCTGCATTGTGAACGGGGAAACCAGCCATGGATACCCGGATACTCTTCCCCGTGGCCTTGGAAAATAGTCGTAATGGGACCCAGAGACGTTTAACCCGGTAGCAGCGACGTGTCAAATTTGTGGCTTTACCGTGTACCAGCGACAGGCCAAATTTGTGGCTTTATCGTGTACCAGCGACGGGCCAAATTTGTGGCTTTACCGTGTACCAGCGACGGGCCAAATTTGTGGCTTTACCGTGTACCAGCGACGGGCCAAATTTGTGGCTTTACCGTGTACCAGCGACAGGCCAAATTTGTGGCTTTACCGTGTACCAGCGACAGGCCAAATTTGTGGCTTTACCGTGTACCAGCGACAGGCCAAATTTGTGGCTTTACCGTGTACCAGCGACAGGCCAAATTTGTGGCTTTACCGTGTACCAGCGACAGGCCAAATTTGTGCCATGAAAAGACCCCCAAAAATAGATGATGCATAAACTGATCCCAAATGCGTTGATATATATTATGAAATGGTTTGTGTGAGTGATATTTTTTCTCATTAATTCGCTTAGAAGGGCCTTTAAGAAACATGATCCCCGCAGCTACCGGGTTAAGAATATGGACCCAAATGCCAAAGTGTGTGTTGCCAAATCTTGTGAATGGAGAGAGACTATAGATGGAGAAAAATATGAAAAGAACACACAAATGAATAAGTTTAGTGTTTCTCTCGCCTACAGAACGAAATGAAGGTGTGTAAGTGCCTAAGTGTGTCTTCTTATCAAATCTTGTAAATGGAGAGAGACTGTAGATGGAGAAAAATATGAAAAGAACACACAAATGAATAGGCTAAGTGTTTCTCTCGCCGATAGAATGAAATGAAGGTGTGTAAGTGCCTAAGTGTGTCTTCTTATCAAGTCTTGTAAATGGAGAGAGACTGTAGATGGAGAAAAATATGAAGAGAACACACAAATGAATAGGTTAAGTGTTTCTCTCGCCTAAAGAATGAAATGAAGGTGTGTGAGTAACTGCCTAAGTGTGTCTTCTTATCAAGTCTTGTAAATGGAGAGAGACTATAGATGGAGAAAAGTATGAAAAGAACACACAAATGAATAGGTTAAGTGTTTCTCTCGCCCATAGAATGAAATGAAGGTGTGTAAGTGCCTAAGTGTGTCTTCTTATCAAGTCTTGTAAATGGAGGGAGACTGTAGATGGAGAAAAATATGAAAAGAACACACAAATGAATAGGTTGTTTCTCTCGCCTATAGAATGAAATGAAGGTGTGTAAGTGCCTAAGTGTGTCTTCTTATCAAGTCTTGTAAATGGAGAGAGACTGTAGATGGAGAAAAGTATGAAAAGAACACACAAATGAATAGGTTAAGTGTTTCTCTCGCCGATAGAATGAACTGAGGGTGTGTGAGTAACTGCCTAAGTGTGTCTTCTTATCAAATCTTGTAAATGGAGAGAGACTATAGGCGGAGAAAAATACGAAAAGAACACACAAATGAATAGGTTAAGTGTTTCTCTCGCCGATAGAATGAACTGAGGGTGTGTGAGTAAGTGCCTAAGTGTGTCTTCTTATCAAGTCTTGTAAATGGAGAGAGACTGTAGATGGGGAAAAATATGAAAAGAACACACAAATGAATAGGCTAAGTGTTTCTCTCGCCGATAGAATGAAATGAAGGTGTGTGAGTAAGTGCCTAAGTGTGTCTTCTTATCAAGTCTTGTAAATGGAGAGAGACTGTAGATGGGGAAAAATATGAAAAGAACACACAAATGAATAGGCTAAGTGTTTCTCTCGCCTATAGAATGAAATGAAGGTGTGTGAGTAAGTGCCTAAGTGTGTCTTCTTATCAAGTCTTGTAAATGGAGAGAGACTATAGGCGGAGAAAAATATGAAAAGAACACACAAATGAATAGGCTAAGTGTTTCTCTCGCCGATAGAATGAACTGAGGGTGTGTGAGTAAGGGTCGTATTACAAGACATGCCGCAGCCCAAAAACACATAACTGACAAGGCTTTCGTTGAAGTTTTGGGCATTTCCAGTAGTTTTATGACCCTGGTGGTAGTTTGACTCTTCCTCTGTACCATGAACCTGAAGAAACACTCATTAGAACCCAACTGACTGTGCACCGATTCTTTGACTTTTAGAAATAATTGATGTGAGAATCGAAAGTGGCTTGTAATACCAACCTAAGTGTCTTATTGTGTGCACCGATTAAGTGTGATTATTATAAGTCAAAGGAAAAGAGAAAACAACGAGTGATAAAAGATTGCTCGTGTGTCCACCGCGCCAAGAAACACCACTCGTCTGCGCCATCTTGCGGCCGCGTCCACACGTACACATTCACATAGACTAAAGAAAATGTTCACCAGACACGACGCCGAGGTGATATTGTTCCGTTGTTTCACTGTTTGAAAGGCCCAAGGCAACGACATTCGCAAAGAAAGAAGCGTGATCTTAAGCTAATAAACATACATGAGTGGCCTGTGCAAGAATCATGATCTTCAGCTAATAAACACCCCTGAGTGCCCTATGCAACCAAGGTTCGTCCCCTTAGAGCCAACTCTTCCACGCTAAATCGTCGCAGAGGAGCGCTGAGACATAAAATAAACGGGAAAGAGCCGAACCCTTGAAAGTAGGCCACAACAGCTGACAACTTAGGACTGCTAGGTCACGGAGGCAAGGGTCAAAAGGAGACCGGCCGCCATCCGCGCCAGCTCCGGCTAGGGACGTATCCGGGACGCATATTTTTTAAGTGTTTGCCTGATTGGCACCTCCTGGAGTGGCCGAGCCGTGGGTGATGCGCGGGTCGTGGCTCCCACATTAATCACGTTATCCTCTTCTAATTACTCAGTCTGCTTCCCGGCCAAAACTCACAAAGATATGCGTACCCAAGCCCGATCTAATCTAACCTTAACGACCTTAGCCTACGCCAAGCTGGGTGCTGTACCGAGTTACAAATCAAGAGTATGTACCCGGGGACCTTTGGTTGTAGGCAGAGTGTAGAGATGGCTGGCATGGGCGGTGAGTCTGGCGGGGTGATTTTCCTTAAACGCTATAACATTAACGAAGACTTATAATAATAATAATAATAATAATAATAATAATAATAATAATAATAATAATAATAATAATAATAATAATAACAAGAAGAAGAAGAAGAACAAGAAGAAGAAGAAGAACAAGAAGAACAAGAAGAACAAGAAGAGCAATAAGAACAATAAGAGAAGAAGAAAAAGAAGAAGGCGAAGGCGAAGACGAAGAAGAAGAAGAAGAAGAAGAAGAAAAAGAAGAGAAAAAAAGAGGAAGTAGAAGAAACAGAAGAGGAAGAAGAATTAGAATATGAAGATGAAGAAAAAGAAGTACAGAAAAACGTCGTCGCCGAAAAACGTGCAAATGCCGTACAAATACAGAACCCCCCCACAACGTTTTACCTAATATCCGCACTACCACAGTTCATCTACGCCAGGAATCCCCAGAGAGCTTATATTTAATTCTCTCTCTAAATAAGATCGAATCCCTTTTATCTCTACTATTTTTGTATTGTTTATGACAGTGTTATGCTGAATGACGTCAAGCTAAGAAATCCATGATGAAAGAAGAATGACTGTATGGCCTACGCGAAACTATTAATAGCATTTTCCATTTAGCGTAACCCGTTTCTGGGTGGTGATCTGTAGAGTCCCTCATAGAGTCCCGACAACCTAAGATTTGGACGCCATTATTGGCCCTGTGTTTTCGCCGCGCTTTTCAAACACTAGCACACGGTCTCGCGGCGAAGACAGGGCCAATAATGGCGTCCAAAACTCTACAGATCATGACCCAGAAACGGGTTACGCTAAATGGAAAAGGCTATAACACAATGCGCGGGCTAGATTTTGCCGCGCCTGGCCTGCCACGCGGGCATATTCACTCAAAAACACACCTCACTTCAACCTCAAGTATCTTCTCTCTTACTGAGCTAACGTTGCTGAATGAGGTATCATTGTAAAGTCCTTTTCCTTAGCTGTCCTTTGACGTTAATTTGAACACCATATAAGCATTGGTAGAACGAGTACAGAGTTATGAAGTAGGAACTATGAAAACATATTATTATAGACAGATACTCACCTCTGTTGTTCTTATTTTCTATTATTTAGCAATAAAAAGCATCACTTTTTTACAGTTTCTGTGTACCATACCCATATAAAGCTCAAAAACGGCATGTTTACTGTACTTGACGACAAACTAATCAAATCTGGCGGCGCGTTCATTAAAAAAATGCCACGTCCACTGTTGTGGACACCCGCGCTTTAAGGGTTAAAGCCGTGACGTGATTCGAACAGGAAAAAGTTTGGAAAGTTTCGTTTAGTCGGCGCAACATCTGTGGTCATATGCCGGAGAGAGACAGAAGGGGAAGGAATTATAGGAGAAGGGAACAGATCACAGTAGACGGGACACAACCCCCGATTAATACCTGGTACCCATTCACTGCTGGGTGGACAGGAGCGAAGGAAAAGCCGCCCAAATTTTTCCACTCCGCCCGAGAATCGAACCCAGGCTCTCCCGGTTCTGAGCCGAGTGTGCTAACCACTGCACCACGAAGCCCCCAATTCGAGCAGGATATTGACGAACGACAACACTAAGGAAAACGAAGAAACAATGTCAGAATGGAGAATATACATGCACCCAGATTTCGAATAATGGTAGAATATAATGTAAATAGATTCGGAAAAAGAAATAATGTTCACAAACCTAACAACGGGGAGACAACGAACCACCGATGCCATATTATCGTACTCAGAGCCTCGTATTTACCGGTTTCTGAGCCATAGCTATTGCCAAAAAGCACCAATAATTAACCATTTTAACGATAACTATATATGAAGGCAGTTATTGGGGCGGAAATTGGCAAACATAAGAGACAGAGTACGACAATCTGGCAACGTTGCAACGAACGTTCATTTATTTCAAAGAGGGAGAACTATGCCCGTAGACTTCATATACTAATTTCTCCCGCGCAAGCATGCACACACACACACACATACACACACACACAAACACACACACACATAGTGCACAAAAATGTTCCTTCCTCGCTATCGCGTTATCTAATCAGCCCGTCAGTCACTGCGGCGAGCCTCCACCCACCACCCCGCCGACGCAGCCACCGCCGTCTGTGTGCTTGTTTGTTGGCGTCTGCACAGAATGAAAGAATGAATGGACACAAAAAAATACACAATTAAACCACGGCTGGGTGAATGAATTACGCAAGTCCAGCACGTGAGCAGACTGAGTGAATTACATCAATCAAACACAGAAATAGCGAGCATATCTCATTTCCTGTATATCACAACAAAGCAAACACACACACACACACACACACACACACACACACACACACACAGCACCACCACTACACTCCCTTAGGTAAGCAAAACACTAGCATTCTCATTCCCTCTGTGACTCTACTTTCTACCCAGACGCTGTGAACTTCATTGAGGGAATTTGCAGCAAGTACCCTCATTATTTCTTCTTCCGTCTCCCCAGCAAGTGTTGAGCTTCAGTAATAGATTCTGCCATTAAAACCCTCACTATCTCTGCTTCCTTTCTCCAAGTGTTCAGTTTCAGTAATAGATTCTGCCATAAAGGTCCTCACTATTTCTTCTTCCATTCTCCCCAGCAAGTGTTGAGTTTCAGTAATAGATTCTGCCATTAAGACCCCCACTATTTCATCTTCCATTCTCCCCAGCAAGTGTTGAGTTTCAGTAATAGATTCTGCCATAAAGGTCCTCACTATTTCTTCTTCCTTTCTCCCCAGCAAGTGTTGAGCTTCAGTAATAGATTCTGCCATAAAGGTCCTTACACTATTTCTTCTTCCTTTCCCCCCAGCAAGTGTTCAGTTTCAGTAATAGATTCTGCCATAAAGGTCCTCACTATTTCTTCTTCCTTTCCCCCCAGCAAGTGTTGAGTTTCAGTAATAGATTCTGCCATAAAGGTCCTTACACTATTTCTTCTTCCTTTCTTCCCGGCAAGTGTTGAGTTTCAGTAATAGATTCTGCCATAAAGGTCCTCACTATTTCTTCTTCCTTTCTCCCCAGCAAGTGTTGAGTTTCAGTAATAGATTCTGCCATTAAGACCCCCACTATTTCTTCTTCCTTTCTTCCCGGCAAGTGTTGAGTTTCAGTAATAGATTCTGCCATTAAGACCCCCACTATTTCTTCTTCCTTTCTTCCCGGCAAGTGTTAAGCTTCGGTAATAGATTCTGTCATTAAGACCCTCACTATTTCTTCTTCCTTTCTCCCCAGCAAGTGTTGAGCTTCAGTAATAGATTCTGCCATAAAGGTCCTCACTATTTCTTCTTCCTTTCTTCCCGGCAAGTGTTAAGCTTCGGTAATAGATTCTGTCATTAAGACCCTCACTATTTCTTCTTCCTTTCTCCCCAGCAAGTGTTGAGCTTCGGTAATAGATTCTGCCATAAAGGTCCTCACTATTTCATCTTCCTTTCTCCCCAACAGGTGTTAACAGCCTCACCACACGGCCTTTCCTTCCCCCCAGCGCGTCGGGTCTCGGTGAGGGTCTCCGCCACTGACTGACTGACTACTGAGGCCACACACGCTCCGCCATCATGTTTGACGTCTTCGATAACCTCAAGAAGCACATCTCCACGTCAGGGTAGGTTTGCCGCCCCGGTATTTATTTAGCAACCACTCATTTCAATCTGCCAATGTGCCTTCCTCTACACTCCCCCCCACCCCCTTCCCATTCATATTTTCCCCCTTTCTTCTTTATTTCTGCCCATCAACCTTTCTGAGAGTAATATGTCACTTGGTACTATTTAAATTCTCAGTATTTTAAGCACTCCCCGTATTTACTTAACCGGTGTGCCCATCAGCCTTATTAATGTTAAGATACAACACTCAATTCTCATATTCTCAGTAATTAGTGAGCACCCATATCATTTACTGTCATCACCCATTTCAATAATAATATACATCACTCAACACTTATAATAAACTCAGTAACTATTGAGTATCCATTGTATATACTACTGCCATCACTCATTTTCATTATAATATCACTCAACACTTACTAGATTCTCAGTATAGCACAGACTGTAACCACTCTAACACTGTGACCATCAACCCTCCTAGTAATTCACTATTGAGTACCCATTGTATATACTACTGCCATCACTCATTTTCATAGTAATATCACTCAACACTTACTAGATTCTCAGTATAGCACAGACTGTAACCACTCTAGCACTGTTATCATCAACCCTGCTAGTCATACATCCACTCTGTAATGATGTACAGCACCCACACCAGTAAAATGGATCAAAGGAGAAGATGAACGAAGGCAGAGAACTGGCAGGCAAGGCATTGAGTGTGTGGGAGGGAGTGCCTGAGCAGGGAACATTGAAGGCTTATGGGAGGTTCTCATGAGGGAACACTGCATCAGAGCCGGGACAGATGGATAGGGTGACAGCAAAACAACACACCTAGCAACATCACCTCCATCACAGCACATCACGTTACCCCACCTCCACTATAACCCTGCACCACACCACACGCAAACATGTATACAGAAACACCAGACTCCACAGAAACATGATCAGATTCTGGGTAATGAATGATCTCTTTAAACAAACACATGGAAAAGGCTTTGTTTTCAATACATCTGAGGAGATTGAGTTTCGAATGAGTATTTTGATGACTAAGAGTGGGGTGTGTTGAGGGTGTGGAGAGGATGGCTGAGGATCCTGCAGTGAGTAAAGTTGGAAAGTTTTGTTCAGTCGGCGCAACATCTGTGGTCATATGCCGGAGAGGGACAGAAGGGGAAGGAATTATAGGAGAAGGGAACAGACCCTAGGAGATGGGACACAACCCCCGATTAATACCTGGTACCCATTCACTGCTGGGTGGACAGGGGCATAGGGTATCGGAAAAGCTGCCCAAATTTTTCCACTCCGCCCGGGAATCGAACCCGGGCTCTCTTGGTTGTGGGCCGAGTGTGCTAACCACTGCACCACGGAGCCCCCTAACTGAGGATAGAGCTGGGGGGAAGGGAAGGAAGAGTAGAGCAAAAGAAGACATATAACAAAGCAATACATGACCAAAGGATCCTGGACTTGACGAGAGGGAGTGTAAAGATACCAATACAACATTTCCGCAGGGCAACCCGGGCAAGCGTCTACTCCCTGCTCCTCTTCACCTCCAAAATATGCATGTTCATCACCCTGCTGGCGTGTGTGCTGGTCACCGCCAAGACCTACATAGGCGACAACATCAACTGCATCACCGGGTTTGAGAAGCAAGAGCACAAGGCCATCGAGACATACTGCTTCATTGCCTCCACCTTCACCATGGTCGACCTCAACCCAGGGGTGAGTGTGGGGAGGGACTGTGGTGGTAGGGTAGTGGGAGTTTTTTTGGGGGAGGGTAGTAGGAGGAGGGGGACTAGTAAAGATATGTAGCATGGGTTGGGTGCAGCGTGGGAAATGGTTGTAACGTGTGGAGTGGTGAGGGACTGTGCTGGGAGTGTAGTGTGTTGAGATGTGGTAAAGGGTATGCAAGGTGGATAGGGTGTGGTGAAGGAAAGGGTTGTAGTGGAGGAGGGGTGAAGTGGGTATGGTGAGAGACTGGTAGGAGTGTAGTGTGTTGGGGCGTGGCAGAGGGATGCAGTGAGTTTTTTTTTTTTTTTACATCAGAGGACACGGCTCAAGGGCAACAAAAAGAGTAAAAAAAAAAGCCCGCTACTCCCCGCTTCTATAAAAGATGAAAGTAAAGAGTAGCCAAAAGAGAGGTCAATTTCAGGTGTGGTTGGTGTGGTAGAGGTGAGGTCACTTGGGGTGTTATTTTGCTATCAGCCTATCTGTCTGTCTGTAACACTGAGGCTCTGCTCCCTAAAAGCACACCCATGAGGGAGGGCCATGGCAGAAAGTAGCCGATTCTCCTTATTCGTGCCCTGCATTTTTGCAATATTTACGTCTCCCTCTCAGTGGTGTGAATCTCAAAAGCGTAGTGTGTTAGGGACTTAGGTGTCTAAATCGTGTCAAACCTCAAGTTCTTCCAGCAACAGATGCAGCAAATAAAGCGAACAAAATACTGGGCTACATTAAAAAAAAAATATTCAAGAAAAAAGATGTAATACTTCCATTATATAATAGTTTAGTCAACCCCACGGTGGCCAAGTGATCAGCGCATAGACATAGTGATCCCGAGGACCCAGGTTCAAATCAGACTGCAAGACGCTGGCAATTTTCAGCCATCACTGAGCGGTGAAAGATTACCCACATGCTGTCCAGATCTTTAGTCAATCCTAATTTCAACAATTTTGGTCAAGTGGAACACCGGGGGGGCAATGTGGGCCAAGCAAGTCAGATATCACGGCAGCCACTTAAAACAAAATTCACCTGCACCACTAAAGGGCTGGGGTCATCCACCAGGCCCCTTAAGAGAGTCTAGTGGTGCTATAGTTAGCAAACATGAAATTAAAAAGGATATTCAGTACAGTTCTGGTCTCCCCATCATGCAAAAGTGTTCAATGTCGGGCAACAAAGATGATCTCTCCCTGGCACAACAAACCTTATGATGAAAGGCTCTCAACTCTAAACATGTTCTCTCTTGAGAAATGTTGCCGCTAAAGAAAATTGATTGAATGCTTCAAAATATTCAATGGCTTTACAAATGTGAACACATCCAAACAAGAAATAATGGCACAAAAGTTAAGTGTAAACAAATATATTCTGACTGCACCAAATTTATCTTCACCACCGCTGTAGCACAAGATTGGAATAAACTCCTGCCTCCAGTGGTTCAATTCCTCCCATCACATACATTCACTGGACAAAATAAATACATGGGCTGCCTTTTAGCATGCATCTAACGGGTGAATGAGATGTGTGATCCACCTTGCAACACACTACACCTGTCCCTCATATGCCGCATCCAACTGGAACCATGAAAACCCCATGATAAAGAAAATCTTGATACCTAAACAAGAGAATCAATGTCCAAGAAGTGTAGGATTTTTATACCACTGCAATACAGGAGATTTGCAAAAGAAAGAGAAACTAAAAGGAATAAATTTTAAGAGGAAAAGAGAAAGAAAATGTAAGAAACGAGGAAGGAGAAAAATTACAAAGAAAAAAAGTTAAGGAAGAATTGGCTCAGGAAGAAAACGAAATATGTGTGTGTGTGTGTGTGTGTGTGTGTGTGTGTGTGTGTGTGTGTGTGTGTGTGTGTGTGTGTGTGTGTGTGTGTGTGAGGGATACCTGTGCATATTTCTAAATAAATGACCCAATATGACCCATCTTTCCGCATGCCTCTACTGGATACGTGATGAACGTGACTCACCTCCCCATTGCAGGTCTCGCCCCATCCTGGTGTGGGCCCCATCATTCGGCCACTGCCACACGGGGGGAGCGAGGAGGGGGAGCGGATAGTCCACGCCTATTACCAGTGGGTGCCGATGGTGCTGTCACTGCAGGCCGTCATCTACTACTTCCCCATCTGGCTCTGGCACACATTTGACAGAGGTTTCTTTGAGGCCATCATCTGCCACCTTGACAAAGTTCACATCACCGACGATGTCTCTAGAAATGTAATTAGCCATGTTATTACAAATCTGTTCTCACTTATTCGTATATTTACAGGACCGATTCAAGCTACTGCTGGCTTATATTTTGCATTTCATCAAGTGACTCTCAAACTTCTATTTATTTTTTGCACACCATTCTGTTAACCCGGTAGCAGCGACGGGCCAGATTTGTGCCATATAAACCCCCCAAAATAGATGATACATAATATGATTGCAAATGCTTTGGTAGATTATGAAATGGTTTGTGTGAGAGGTGATTTTTTCTCATTTTTCTCACTTGGAGGAACCATTAAGAAACATGATCCCTGCTGCTACCGGGTTAAGTAAAGCATTCCTTCCATTATATAATAGTTTAGTCAACACTCACAACTTTGGTCAAGAGGAGAACCAGTTAGGCAGCGTGGGCCAAGCATGTCACATATCACAGCATTTACCAACACTGTACTACAAGAATGGAACAAACTCCTGCCTCCAGTGGTTCAACCCCTCCCTCCCATCCTCTCCCTCCCCCTCATCAATTGCTGTGTGTGTTGGGGGTGGTTAATGTACCAACATCTTCATATAGTAAAAGATAAGAGTTGAATGGGACTTCTCTCAGATCATAAGTGAAATAATGGCATTCTTGCAGTAAAAATGCAAGCTTTATGAGACTCTTTTGGTTCATTTTGGGTGATAAGTGAATAAGGAACCTCCTCCCCCAAAAAATATAAGCTATGTGTTGATGGCTTTGGGTTGCCCGTGAAGTAACAATATTTCATAGTGAAGTGAAGGATGTGGGATGATGATATTTACACTTCACTACACAGGGATATGATGACTACAGGAAGCCAGTCACTCCACACACAGCACATCCTCAGAACCAGTTTTTCCCCAATACATCTAACCTTCACTTGAAACCTTTAACCTGGTAACTGCGGGGATCATGTTCCTAAAAGGCCCCTCTATGTGAGAAAAATCATCACTCACACAAACCATTTCATAATATATATCAACGCATTTGTGATCAGTTTATGCATCATCTATTTTTTGGGGTTTATATCGTAGCAAAAATTTGGCCCGTCGCTGGTACACGGTAAAGCCACAAATCTGGCCTGTTGCTGCTACCAGGCTAATCATATTTTTTTCTTTACTTGAACATCTAATTAATTTATTCCATTCACCCTCCAATCATATTGTTAATCAGTTCTGGTCTACCTTCTTGAACAAAAATTTATTCAGCTTGTACCTATTGCTGTGTAGGTGTGTTTGTCTATCATATACAAATCAACAATATCCTTATTAAC
Source organism: Eriocheir sinensis (assembly GCF_024679095.1). NCBI lineage: Eukaryota > Metazoa > Arthropoda > Malacostraca > Decapoda > Varunidae > Eriocheir > Eriocheir sinensis. Next base: position 2,280,670 of record NC_066561.1, read on the forward strand.
TCATCCGCTGCGATTGTCATAGGTTTCGCCTTCACTGGTAGCCTGGTAACATATACTCCCAAGTCTTTCTCTGACTTTGTGGTGGATAGTGGAGTGTTTCCCATGTGGTACTGGTATGCTGGATATCCCCTCCCAAGGTGCAGGACTTTACATTTTTCTTCATTGAATTTTAGCAGCCATTTATTGCACCACTCCTGTAGCTTGGTGTTAACAGGAAAGTTGGGTCTGAGGAACTCTCTCTCAATTTCCACATCTCCACAGATTGTGAGCTCAGTGAAGTTTTTTGGGTCCAGCCTCAGCACCCACAGAGGCTACGCTGTCAGGTTCCTCCTCTGCGAGTGTTTGGCCTTTGTCATCTCTATTGGCAACCTGTTCTTCACCAACACCTTCCTGGGCGGGGAGTTCTTTAAATTTGGTCCTTCTGCCCTCAAGTACCTCGGCACCAACTCCACCGACCCCAACAACCCACTCAACGAGATCTTCCCAAAGGTGACTTTAAGTCCACTTCAGGGACTCTGCCTTAGATACAAAATATAACATATTTACATTAACTCATTTTTTTCTACATGCTGTTTCTAATAACTGGCTGGTGTCTCAAGGTTGCTAAATGCACGTGGCACAAGTTTGGAGCTTCCGGCACCATCCAGACCTTTGACTCCATGTGCGTCCTGCCGCTCAACATTGTCAACGAGAAGACCTACATCTTCCTCTGGGTCGTGTACATCTTCACAGCCATCATCTGCGGGGTCCTCCTCCTCCTCCACCTCATCCTCTTCTTCTTGTGAGTTTTCTACTTTTTGTTGTTGATGTTGTTCTTGATGTTGTGATTGTTTTTGTTGTTGTTTTACAGTAAAGGAAACAGCTCAAGGGCAATAAAAATAATAAAAAAGCCCACTAATCGCTGCTCCTGTAAAAGCAAACAGAAGGAGTGGCCAGAAGAGAGGTCAATTTCAGATGGAGTGGTGTCATTGTTGTCGTTGTTGTTGCTGTTCTTGTTCTTGTTCTTCTGTTTCTTCTTCTTCTCCTTCTTTTCCTACTATCTCTACTTCCACTTCCCCTTCGCCTCCTCTTCCTCATTCTCTTCATCTCGTGCATGTTTTTTAGCACCACTCAATTTCCCTTCCTTCCTGCTTTTTCTCCTCCTGTATCCTTACTCTCATGTCACTTTCATCACTTTGTTCATCTGTATATTGATCAGTTTTCTTCCCTAGCAATTAATCAGAATCTGTGTGTGTGTGTGTGTGTGTGTGTGTGTGTGTGTGTGTGTGTGTGTGTGTTTACTTATTTGTGGTTTGAAGGGCCTAAACTCGGATAGTCCTCTCCCTTGCCTATATTTGTCCAACCTCTCCTTCATTTGGACACTCCCCGCCTCCATAATCTCCTCCTGAAGTCCATTCCACTCATCCACACTTCTGTTACTGTTATTTACTGTACTTCTTTTTATCCATCAAACATGTTCCCTTTCACAGATTCTTAATATGTGCTTTCAGCTCCCTCCTCCCCTCTGTCAAAACCAGGTCACTTCTATCCAATTTGTCCAGTCCAGTAGTAAATTTATACAAAGTTAATAAGTCTCCTCTTCTTCTCTTTTCACGTCTTCAATTCCATTTTTCATATGACAGACTCAAGAACTCCGGTGTGTGTGTGTGTGTGTGTGTGTGTGTGTGTGCTGTTGCTAATTTAAAGCAACGCATCAAGACCGAACTCACACCCTGCCAACTCACCTCTTAAATTAGTGAAAGATCACCTTGCTAAGCGACCACTAAGCCACACCTCCCCCAAAGAGCCCCGTGAATCTCTAAGCTTGGATTGTAGAAGGCTTTCAAATTTAGTGGTCTGAATCTGCCGGCGTTGTGTGAGGCCGGCCTTGTAGATTGTAGTTAATGTAGTAGTAGTAGATTAGGTGCCTGCTGCCGAGTCAAACTTGTAAAGCCTGGTGTATGTGACGCCACTGAGGCAACCGCTAATGGGTGTGACACCGGCGAAGTTTATAACTGACGTGGTCGGCACACAGGTTAACAAACGACTGCTAGCGTCTGTCTCAACACCGCGAAGGTTTACAGCTAACTCCGCGTTTACTCCGCGAAAGCTGACCGCTGACTGACTCGCGGGCGAGCTAGGAATTTAACTCATTAATTCCATTCGGAGCTTTGTTGGACCACTGGTTCGAGCCCGCGGCAGTTATCAATAATGCTTCATCCTGCTAACGGACTACCAATACCTCCCTAAACAACCCTTAATTCCTAACAGTGTGTGTGTGTGTGTGTGTGTGTGTGTGTGATTCACCATGGCCTGACAATACTATGGGCTTGCAATCACCAGCCTGTACACTCCCAGAATGAGTACGGAGCTCACAAGTGATGAATCTTTAGGTACGGTTGAAACCTCACACCCACGCACACCCAGAAGGTGGGAGGCAACTCCTGACTGACTGACAGTGGAACGCCAGCACTCCTCGGGCGAGCAGCTGGGGGGTCCTTCTGCGGCGGCGTGGTTGACCCGCCTGGTTATCCTCGCTTTGGGCCCCCCCGCAGCAGTCAAGTCGACCGGTCGGCTGCTCGCCGTGCACCGCTACGGGTGTCTACTGGGCGCCTGCCCGGAGTGCCCGTGCCTCCGTCGCTGCTCGCCGGCTGTTACCCGTGGCTGTGGCGGCGGCGAAGGCGTCCCTACACCCGCCGGGACTTGAATTGCCCGCTCCCCCTTACAGGGCCGCCTTTTGGCCAAAGGCCCTGTCCCCCTATTATGGGGGTAAATCTTAAGAACGATCCTGACTGACACCCAGTGTCCATTCACTGCAAGAGGGACAGGGAGCACGGATCCAAGAAGACTACCCATTCGTTTCCACTCAACCTGGAAATCAAACCCAGGATCTGTCGGTTGAGAAGAAAGCATGCTAACCACTGTACAAGAGTGTATATGTGTGTGTACAAATATCATCCTTATTATCCCTGATGATTTCTCTCATCTCTATCACATCACATTTACCTGCCACACTACCTAATGCTTAACACTACCGTGATGTTCCAGCCCTGCCGTCCGCAATGCCTACCTGGTGTACCTCGTGAGGAAGCAGGAGACCAAGCTCCATCTGCAGCACATCCTCCCAAAGTGCAACTACGGCGACTGGTTCCTGCTGTTCCACTTCCGGCGCAACATGGTGTACTTCCGGGAGTGGATCGCCCAGGCCCGAGAGGAGATACAGAAGTAGCTGCCATCTCTTCCTTGTGTGGCTCAGGCACTCATACCTATCGTAAAATTGTTTTAGATTGTGTTTTAAGTACTGTACTAAGCATTATGTAGTATTAGGCAAAAAAGACCATGTATCTGAAACTGTATTGACTAAGTTATATGAATAACATGAATATTGTTAGTATTGGTATGTGATATTAAAGGGATTGGCAAAGGAGTGAGAGTGATGAAAGAAGAGTTAAGAAGAACAGGACCATGAGGAGGACTTGAGGGCTGGAGCTTCAGGAACACCACTGGAGGGAAACAGTGTGCTTATTGTTTCAACTCAAAATTTATTTTCATTTTATTTTATTTGTGCAATTAATGTAAGTCTTGCTTATGATCATGAAGATACTATTCCAACCCACGTCATGGTAATGCAAGTTGACTGGTTGAGTAGTTTTGTATTTGTTATTGAAAATATATGATTGCTTTGTAACGCGAAAGAATGATCAATTACAAATAATAATTTCTCATATATTTTATATCAATTTTTCCTTACCAGAGAAAACAACTGAAGAATAAATGTGTTCCTTATACGTAGGCCTATGTGTACAAAAAATGCTTGACAGCCCTGATTTCACATCCTGGCTTGGTGAGGTCCAGGGAGACAAAGGGTGTGTCATCTTCATACTCTGCTGCAACAGAAGGTGTGAGGTGGAGTGTCCATGGCTCAGAGACAGAGGCAGGGGGTGATGGCTGAGGCTCAGGTTGGGGCATGAATTTCAAGTCACCAACATCAAACTGCAAATGAAAACAAGTTGAATTTCCCTTTTCTTTGACTCAGATAATTTTTATTTTTTATTTTTTATAAAGAGAAAAATCAGACAAGCCCTGACACATGTAGCTTGGGTATCTAAATGTGACAGGGCTTGTCTAATTTCCTTATTCTAAAAAAATCTGTAAACTGTCACCCAGTATCAATTTCTCTTAACAACTTACAGCAGATATACAAAGAAAATGCTGACAACATATAAATGCACATATATAATCATATACCTTCTCAAAGGAGGAGAAATGAGAAGTGCTAAGGAGAAGTATCAAGCAAGGTTCTGCAAAGGTCATTTTATATGATGAATCTAATATATATAAATGACAACATTGGAAAAGGACATATGAACATTAGTGGAGGGACAAAAATAAAATATATGAATCAAATAACAAATGGTAGATGGATTTCAACACAGAAAAGTATTATGCTACAAAGTTTGGCAAAAGTGGAATGAGAACCATCTTCAACTACATGCCAGGAAACATCTGATGTGGGCTTCTGCTCATGCTGAATCACATGAGAAATTTCACACAGCCAGGGAAGGGGTTGGATGTGGGAACTGAACAGCAACCAGCAAGATGGGAAGCCAAGATTTCGACCATTCAGCCAACACGGTGCCCCTTGGCCAAATGGGATGATAGTGGCTTTCTGCATTGGGCATGTCAATGCATAACTTTCCCCTCACAACTTAGATGGATTGATGGGTGTTTCAGTTTTTACTACGGTTTACTCTTTTAACTTTTTCATGGAGAACAGAGCTTACCATTTCACCCAAGCTGAGCCCGTGTAGGATACAACAACTAGCATTGCACTGTTTGCTCTGAAGCACTTGAAAGATTCACCTAAGCCAAGGGACAGGAAATAAACTTTTTCGTGGTTGGAATTATCACCACAACCAGTGATGGGAAGCCACCACTCTAACCCTTCATTCAACAAGGGCTCCTCACAGCCCAGTGGGGCTTTGGTGTTTTTGTATCAGGTGGGTCATTTAATCTTATAAGTATAGACTTATAAATATAACCCTATAAAAAGCAGAAAAATAAGAGGATTTGGTGAATTATTACTAGAGAATTGTATATATGACAAAGTGTGGGTATTAATTATCATATCACCAAAAGGAAGCTTCCATCAATTGGATACAATATGAAACTACAAAAATAAAGATGATAAAAGATTTATGAACATTTTGTTTTCAAAACCAAACAATTAATGAATGGAATACAAATGAAATTTTGTGTGGAAAAAGGTATACACAAGTTTAAAAAATGATACTATTCTGAATCTGAAATTCATGTTCACAACACATGTATCCTTAGTTGTATAATCACACTCTGTCCTGCCTGGGGGTTGGGATGGCATGCTCCTCCCTTCTCCTTTGTTGTTTACTTGCAACAGTAAACTATCAATCAATCAATCAATCAATCAACAGGAGTTGGTGCCTAATATATATACTGATGGGAAAGTGTGATAAAATACAAGCCATTACAAGCTTGACTAAAACCAATGAAAAAAACATAAAAAAAACAAGGAGGTATGTACACCATGAGATGTCTTGACAGGGTCTTACCCCACATAATGGCTGCACTATTTCAAACCTTTCTGTTGACTTCCACAAGGATAAAGAAATAAGAAGTTACGTACCTTATTTCCATTTTAAACTTTAATGATATGCAAATGCATCAAATGCACAACTGCTAAATTTGTTCCATTCATCTACTAGACGTGTCTATTTACAATCCTAATAATCCATATACTCCATGACTCAGCTGCAGCCAGGATGTCCCTCTCAGACAGAAGAGAAATAAATGAGTGAGTAAATTATTTTACTTGTGGTTATTATGTAGCTCACAGCCATGTAACAATTAGCATTGCCGTTATATAAGGCAAGAAATAGTATTTAAGTAAAGTTAAAAGAACGCCTTAACTAAGAAGGTTATTGGATACTATAACAGGGAATCAGTGCAATGGTTTGGAATTCTTGAGTTACAGTTGGGGCATTCAGTGTCCACTACAAGTATGTAGCAACACATCACATCACTCTTGGCATATATGATAGACGGTGTGCCTTGACCCGGCCCCTGGATGCGCCCCTCCCACGTCTCACCCCACACCCCTGCCCAGCCCTCCAGGCACTTCTTTTACCTGCCTCACGTCGTCCCCGGGTCCCGCACTTCCCCGGCCCCGCGTGTCACCGCCTGGGGCACGGATGACAATAACCACTGAGGGCACGGTGGTATCATAACAGCCCCCGGGTGGTCGATGACGGGGTTCGCTGAGTCACCCATTGAGCGGCGAGAAGGAGAATGGTTTATACTGATGATGATAATGATTCGGCTCGCTTCAACAATGGGTGACTCAGGTATATTCTGTTTTCCTTCTGTTGGCGCATCATTTATCTGCTAATTCATATAGCAAGGCCATACCCAGAGCTGTAAAAGGGAAGGTCTTTTTCCACCAAATGTGAACCTTTGTTGAAGAGGGGCGAGTGGCGAGCGAAGCGAGCCAAATCATCTGGGGGGTTCGGGGTTTTGAAAAATTGACTTATCTGGGTGCATTTCCAGCTGTTCTCCAGAAGCGCAACAGAAAAGTCTGTTTTTCGTTTGGTCTTTCTCAGAAAGTGGGTCACCCGACCCCCCCCCCTTTTGCCCCCCTCGGTACGACCCTATATAAAGTTCACTTATCTAAAGAGTTTTATTTTGGTTTTCTTCTGATGGCATTTGTGATGAAAAGGTGGTCGGCCGTCACAACGAGACAAAGGTACGCATTTTCCTTCCTTTTGTCTATTTTTTTTGTTGTTGTTGTTGTTGTTTCTGTTTTTAAGGAATGTTTTAATTACTGAGTACTTTACTTCTTGCTTTTCTCATCCTCAATCCTACTTGAATTCCTTCATCTAAACTTCTAAAGCATACCGATACCTATTACTTCATTCTTTTAAAATCTAAAGCATACCGATATTACAGCAAAAGAGTATTTATTAGGTAGGGAACGAGATATGGGCACTTAAAACAAATCTACCATAGATTTTTTTTTCATAGTAGGCGTGCATATATACTTACATTTATCCTCAAAAACCAACAAAGACTGAAGTGATAGTGATGTTGGTTATAGTAGTAGAGACGATGGTGGTGATCGTGGCATTGCAGGGATGGTGGCAGTGGTTGTGATAGTGGAGATATCTGATGGGTGGTGGTGGTGGTGGTGGTGACGTAAGTGGGTGGTGATGATTTAAGTCACATTCTAGTGATTACAGAGATGGTAGTGATGGTGGAGATATCTAATGGGTTGTGGTGATGGTGATGGTGGTGATGTAAGTGGGTGGTGATGATTTAGTGTTGGTGGTGGTGGAGTGTGGTGATGGTAGTGGTAATAGAGGGGGGGGGGGGTATTCATTAAGAGGTGGTCTGGTTCTTTATCTTTTTTGTGTGATTTATTATGAAGATATACTACCTAACACACACACACACACACACACACACACACACATCAGCGAGACACCCTAATTAAGTCATCCACGGCATCATGACCACCAACACGAACACCACCACCACCACCACCGGCCTGCCAACAACGCCCCCGCATGTACCACCACCACCACCACCACCACACCCAGGACACTATGGGCCAGTTTGACAGTCCAGTACAGCATGTTCGTAAGCTCCCCAACCAAACACAAAATACTACGAAAATTACTTTTATACTGTTTGGCGTTTATATAAAAAGAAGGAAAGTATAGAGAACCACACAGGAAATCTATTTAGTATCTGGTATTGAGTAGAAATAACGGATCATTGTGGAGAATATAGTTTGTTTTGGGCGCTTACAATGACTGTGTGTCGGATTGTCGAACTGACCCTTCACCCCTTCCACATCACCACAAACATCACCACCATCATCACCATCATCATCACCACCACAACTTATATCCAGAACACTATACTCCTCACACACCACCACTACCTCTAACACCATTACCATCATCATCACCATCTTCATCACCACCACAACTTATACAAGGACACTATACTCCTCACACACCACCACTATCACCACCACTACCTCTAACACCATTACCATCATCATTTTCATCACCACCATAACTGTACATATAGCTACCCACGACACTACCTCTCCCACACCACCGCGATCACTATACTTTCCCTGTATCACAATTACAGTCACCATCACCATCACCCCGGCCTGCACTAAGCTTCACCATCACAAGCTAATTACCGTGTTTACTGATGTCGTTTTATGGGGAAACTCCTCTAAAAGCAAGATTTACGCGTTCTTTTAATTCCTTTGAGAGAGAGAGAGAGAGAGAGAGAGAAAAAATTACAGTAAAATTTCTCTCTCTCTCTCTCTCTCAAAGGAATTAAAAGAACACGTTTACATATGCCCACGACACTACACCTCTCCCACACCACAGCGATCACTATACTTTCTCTGTACCACATATTACAGTCACCACTTAGCTCAAAGGCAAAAAAAAAATAATGAGAAAAAAAGCCCGCTACTCACTGCCCCAATAAACAAGAGTTTAGAAGAGTGCCCCAAAAAGAGGTTAATTTCGGGAGGAGAGGTGTCTCCATTCTCTCCTGCTAGTAATACGTCAAGTCGTAGGCAGGAGAAAATACAGACGAAGGAAGATTGTTCCGGAGTTAACCAATGTAACAGATGACATAAGGAAGATGTAGGCTAACTCTTGCATAAGGTATATGGACAGTACAGGGATAAGCTTGAGTAGAAAGTCGAGTGCAGCGGGGCCGCAGGAGTGGGGGAGAGGCATGCAGTTAGCATGTTCAGAAGAGCAGCCAGCATGAAAACATCGATTAGAGATAGAGATGCAACATGGCGGAGGAATTTAGAGGTAGACGACTGTGAGTATGAGGATGGGAGTTAATGAGACGAAGAGCCTGTACTCTGTCCAAGAGAGCTGTAGGTGTGGAGTCCCTCCATACGTGAGATGCTACTCCATACGAGGGCGGACAAGGCTCCTGTATATGGACAGCATCTGAGAGGGGAAAAAAACTGGCGGAGACGATACAGAACGCCCAACCCTTATTTGTTTTAGTGGGCAATTAAGTGGCTGCCTTGAATTACACACACACACACACACACTCAGTCACATGAGGTTGGTTCAGATGTTCACATAAAGAACGACTGTTTGAACACACACTCACACACACACACACACGCGCGTGTTGAGAGAGAGAGAGAGAGAGAGAGAGAGAGAGAGAGAGAGAGAGAGAGAGAGAGAAAGAGGGGGGGGAATATAAAACATAGGAAAAAAGAATTTTGGATGAATATTAATATAACGAAAGATACTTATCATGGAAACGGTGAGAAAGAAAGTCAAAGAAAGATGGGAAAATGAAGACAGAAAAAACAAGATAAGGAAAAGAAAGAGGGGAAAACAAAGGTAAGAAAAGTCAGAAAGAAAACAAGAAAACAGAAGGATAAAAGATAGAAAGACGAGAAGTAAACATTTGCCCCGCCCTCTCTGACCACCACCACCACCACCAACAACAACAACAACAACAACAACAATCCACACAAGTTATAACCAGTTCCAACCAGCCTTTGCCATTCCCTTGTCGCATTCAGTTGGTTTTAGAAGTCTTACAAGTATTGACTGTAAGCATTGGTGTGTCTGTCTGTCTGTCTGTGTCTGTCTGTGTCTGACTTGCTTGTGAGGGCGGCGGTGAAGGACTGAGTGTTTAAGTTAAGTCTGTATAGAGGAAGGGATGGAGAGGGAGAAGAAGGAAATGGAAGAGGATAGAAAGGGAAGGAGAGTGGAAGAGGGGAATGGAAGTGAGATGAGAGGAAAGGAGGAGTGGAAGAGGAGAGGAAGGGAAGAAAATCGATAAGATGGGAATGGAAGAGAACAGGAAGGGAAGGAGGAATGGAAGAGGGGAAGAGTGGAAGGGAAGCGAAAGAGGGAACAGAAGAGGGGAGAAAGGGGAGAGCCACAAAATGAGAATGGAAGAGGGGAAGAAGGGAAGAGAGAGCGAACAGAGGGGAATGGAAGAGGATAGAAAGAAGTTAAAAGAATGAAATGGAAGAGGAAGAGAAGGATAGCAACAAAAAGGGAATGGAAGGTGAGTGAAAGAAAAGAGAGGAAGGAAAGGAGGATGGGAGGAGAAAGAGAGGGAAAGAGGGGAACGGAAGAGGGGAAGAAGAGAATGAGAGGTGACAAGGAGGGATGGAAGAGGGAAGGAGGAGAATGATAGGAAAAGAAGGGAATAGAAGGGAGGAAGAAGGGAAACGAAGGTAAGAAGGGGACGAGAGAAGCATGAAGGGAAATGGAGGAGAGAAGAAAAGGATGGAGGAATGGAATAAGAGAGGAAGAAAAATATAGTGAAAAGATAGGAATGAAAGGAGGAAGAAAGGAAAGGAGATACATGAAAGGAATGGAAGAAGGGGGAACTGGAAGGAAAGGGAAATGAAGAAAGTGGTTAAGGGCAGGAAGGAAAGGAAAGCGAACAGAAGGGAGTGGAAGAGAGCACGAAAGAATGGAACGAAAAGAAGAGAATGGAAGAGAATGAGAGAAATAAGGAGTGGAAGAGGGCAGAAAGGGAAGGACAGCGACAAGAAGGGAATGGAAGGGAGTAGAAAGGGAAGGAGAGGTGGAAGAGTGGAGGACAGAGAAAGAAGGGAAAGAAAGAGGGGAGAAAGAGCAGAAGAGGAAAAGAAGGGAAGGGAAAAGGGTAGGAAGGGAAGAAGAGCGAAGAGAAGGGAATGGAGGAGAGTAAACAGGAGGAAGGGAAGAGTGGAGGAAGGGAAGGACAGGAATAGTAAGGGAATAGAAGAGGAAAAGGATATAGAAGGAAGGGAATGGAAGAGAAAAGGAAGAGACGGAAAGTAACAAAGAAAAATTGAAGGGGAGAGAAAGAGATAGTGACAAGGGAATGGAAGAAATGAGGAAGGGAAGACTATCGAAAAGAAGGGACTGGAAGAAAGACAGGGATGGGAACAAAGGGAATGGAAGAGGAAGGAAGAGAAAGTAAGCGAAAGAAGGAAGTGGAAGAAATCGGGAAGGGAAGGAGAGGAACAAGAAGCAATGGAAGAGAGAACAAGGGGATGAAGGAATGGAAGAGTGAAAGAAGGAAAGAACAGCTAAAAGAAGGGAATGGAAGAGGTCAGGAAGAGAAGAATAGGAACGAGAAAAGAATGAAAGAGGGAAGGGAGGGAGAGGAGAGCGACATAAAAGGGAAGACGGCGGGAGGGGAAGAGGGGAGGGTGAGGAGGATTGGGGAAGAATAGAAGGGGACGAAGAGTAATGGGAAGGAAGGGGATTGAGGGATGACAAGCTGGGGAATGAGGACAGGCAATTACATCAACAGGGTCAGGGGAGAGAGAGAGAGAGAGAGAGAGAGAGAGAGAGAGAGAGAGAGAGAGAGAGAGAGAGAGAGAGAGAGAGGAATGGTGGGGACGCATGGGTGATCAGAAAGTAATAACAGTGAAGGCATAATTTTTGACAGAAAGTAGAAAAATCAACGCACTGCCCCTCATTCCTTCAAAGTACTCCCCTTCTGCCTCTATGCAACGTTCCATCCTCCTTCGCCACTTCGTGAGGCAATTGCAGTATACTCAGAATCGGGTGTGGTTCGAAGTTCTAAATTTACCGCTCGCGCCAGGGCCCGTATCCTCACGAGCTATTAACTTTTACCCTTAAAGTTACTATCAAAGTTAATAGTTTCAATTTATTAAGAGTAACAGCTATCCTCGTCAACTTTGAGTGTAAGTATTAGCAAATCTGGTCGTGGATGCAGTGAAAATGCTTCCCATCGCAGCCTTGATCTTTTAGGCAACAAACAAAAATCGCAGGTGGCAAGGTCAGGTGAGTAGGTTGGAAGGGGGAGAAGGGTGATGCCTTGCTGCTCCACGTACTGCAGAGTGAGGCGAGCTTTGTGGGGCCCAGCATTGTCGTGGTACAGCAAAGGGCGAGATTGGGCACGGGTGGGCGCGGTGTACCAGGATTTGCGGAAGGACCTGATTGGTGCTGTACTGGGCAGTGATAGTGGACTGTTGGGCATCACGTCCACGCAAGTGGTCATTGGGAATCCTTCCTTCAAAATCTTTGGTCGGGGCTCAAGCTAGCTCGACCACATCATGCTGGACTGCTTGTGCCGGGTGGTAAAGAAGGAAATCCAGCACTCATCTCCCGTACCAACATCCGAGAACCGTTTCGGACCATTCGGCTCAAATTTAGCAAGCCAAAGACGACACGCCACACGCGTTCGCGCTTCTGCTCTTCCGTCAGCAAATGGGGATCCATCGAGCACACTTCTTCCTCATCCCTAACGCTTCATGCACATGTGCACTCCAATAGCCGACGCCAAGCTCTAAGAATAAGAACCGAAGAGTTTACAGTTGGATCCTCCTCAATGATGGAGCGGTCACGGAGGTGCGTGGGGGGCCGGAGTGCTGCCTGTATCATGCAACTCAGTGTTGCCATACGAGAAAGAGCGAATCCAGCGGGAAACAGTCTCCAGTGATGGCGTAGATTCCGGGTACACTTGGAACAATTCCCCTCGGATCTCCGTCGCCTTCTTCCCCAGTTTCCACCGAGTGAAGACATAGAATCGACAGCACTCCATCGAGAAATTCATTGTTGATGGTCACAAAGCACGAGTGCACGACAATGACTGACACATTAAACGCAATCATACAGTGCAATGAGACAAGAGAAGCCAGACCAGCGGCGACAGGTTCAAACGTGACAGGACACGTTGCCTCACACCCACCCATCAGGCCTCCCACCCAGCACCAAAGCTTCGGTTGTTGCGATCACAACTGTCATTACTTTCTGATCACCCCTCGTATTAAGTGAAGGGGATGGTGTGAGGGGAAGGGAGAGGAGGAGGAGGAGGAGGAGAAAAAACACTGAATAGAGAGAGTGAGGCAAGGAAATGAGTGGTTTAATGGTCTATAAATAAATTTTGTGATGATATAAAGACATAACGGAACAACTTTATTTACTACTACACTACTACTACTACTACTACTACTACTACTACTACTACAACTACTGCTACTACTACTACTACTGCCGACTTTTCTCATCCTATCTCCCTCTCTCTCTCTCTCTCTCTCTCTCTCTCTCTCTCTCTCTCTCTCTCTCTCTCACACACACACACACCCCTTCCTTCCTGCCCACTCGTTCTCTCACAACACAGGATATGAGGCCATCTCCTTTCTTAACGGGGTAACAAAACGATCTTCTTTGTCCTTTGAACTTTTGAGGCTGCATAGATTAGTCCCAGTTTGTTTTTTGTTTTTGTTTTGTTTTGTGTTACTCTCTCTCTCTCTCTCTCTCTCTCTCTCTCTCTCTCTCTCTCTCTCTCTCTCTCTCTCCCTTTTCACCCGCCTCCTCCACCTCCTTCCTCTCTTCGTCCACCTTCCTTCTTCGGTCCATCTCACCTCCTTCCAGTCCACCTCTCCACATCCTTCCTCCACCTAAGAAGTTATGATTTGTCTCCACCTCCTTTCTCCATCTGTCCAACCATCCACCTTCCTACCTTCCCTCTCCCCTTAACCAGCTATAATCCACCTTTCTGTTCCACTTTTTCATCTCCTTCCTCCACCTCATCCCTTTATATCTGCGTATCTTCACCCTTCTCCTTTTCGCCTCTCCATCCAACTCCCACCTCCACCTTACTCCACTTTTTCATCTCCTTCCTCCACTTTTCAATCCACATCCCACCTATACCTTTCCACCTCATCTCTGCACCTGGTTATAAATCTCCACCTCCTTCCTCCTCCTTTCCACCTGTCCAGCCAATCTCCACCTCCACCTTCCTGCTCCACCTATCCATCCACCCTTTCACTCACATCTATACCTTTCCACCTCATCCCTGCACCCTCTTCCTCCTCCTTTCCACATACCCATCCACTTCCACCTTCACTCTTTCATCTCCGTCCTTCATCTTTCCATCAACATCGTACCAATATCTCTCCACCTCCTCCATCGACCTGGACACTCTTTACCTTCCTCCTCCCTCCCTCCTTCTCTCCACGCTCCCCCCCTACCGCCCACCTCCACCTGCCTTTACCTGGGTCTGAGGGTCTTGCGCCGCTACCAAAGGGAACGTCAAAGGGGCCAAGAATAGACCAAGTAAAAGAGCATCGAGCCTTCAGGAGCTTCACCGGAGAGGCAACAAGAGGCGAAAGGAGGAAAAAGAAGATATAAAAGAGAGGCTTCAATAGATACGTCCAGGAGGCTTATGAGGGATTCGTTACGCGGTGTTCGATCTTTCTTACGTTTAATTAAAGGTGTGTTGTGAGGTGAGGTCATGCCAGGTGAGGTTAGGTGAGGTTAGATTTTGAAGGTAGGTTAGGCTAGATTTGATGAGTTTAGGTGAGGATACCTTAGGATATGTTAGGTTAGGTTAGATTAGATGAGTTGGTTGAGGCTAGGACAGGTTACACTTAGTTAGATTAGGTTAGGTTAGATTATGTGAGGTTATAATACCAATAATAATAATAATAATAATAATAAT